>NC_053023.1:627298224-627450542 GCF_003073215.2 Triticum urartu
TTTTACTAGCCATAGATTCATCAAAATAAGCAAACAACACATGAAAAACAGAATCTGTCAAAAATAGAACAGTCTGTAGTAATCTGTAACTAACGCAAACTTATGGAACTCCAAAAATTCTAAAATAAATATCTTGACGTGAGGAATTTATCTATTGATCATCTGCAAAAGGAATTAACTAAATAGCACTCTCCAATAAAAAATGGCAGCAATTCTCGTGAGCGATAAAGTTTCTCTTTTTGACAGCATGATCAACAAGACTTTCCCCAAGTCTTCCCAAAGGTTCTACTTGGCACAAACACTAATTAAAAGCATAAAACCACATCTAAAAATAGGCTATATGAATTATTTATTACTAAACAGGAACAAAAACTAAAGAACAAGAATTGGATTGGGTTGCCTCCCAACAAGCGCTATCGTTTAACGCCCTTAGCTAGGCACGATGATTTCAATGATGCTCACATAGAAGATAAGAATTTTAACATAAGGAGAGCATAATGAGGAATATGATTTGCACATTTAAGTATAGCCCACTTCCTATGCATAGGAATTTTGCGATCAAACAACTTGTGGGAACAATAATCAACTAGCATAGGAGGGTGAAACAAGCATAACTTCAAAACTTTAAGCACATAGACAGGAAACTTGATATTATTGCAATTCCTACAAGCATATGTTCCTCCCTCATAATAATTTTCAGTAGCATCATGAATGAATTCAACAATATAACCAGCACCTAAAGAATTCATTTCATGATCTACAAGCATAGAAAATTTACTACTCTCCACATAAGCAAGATTCTTCTCATTCGGAATAGTGGGAGTATCATAAGAGACTCGAATACTATAAATTGTTTCCACATTAAATGAGTAATGTTCAGAAAAGGGGTAACCATGATCATGACAAGTTTTATAAATATAATCCTCACTACTTTTTATAGCAAATGTATCATCACAATAATTATCATAAGTAGGAGGCATTTTATTATCATTATAAATTTGCATATCAAAACTTGGGATACTAAAAATATCATCTTCATTAAGCGTAGCATCTCCAAGCTTGGGACAAACATTAATTGCAGCAAATATACTCTCAAAAACATCATATTCATCAAACATAGCATCCCCAAGCTTGGGCCTTTTCATATTATAAGCATAATCACTCTCATCATTAATAGTATGGATAGCACCAATAGTATAGCAATCATCATATTCTTCCAAGCAAGTGCCAAAAAGATTTTCAAGATCATAAGAAGTATCATTATCTTCCACAATTATATTTTCATGAGGCACAATAGTAATAGGAGCAGCATTATTTGAGAGATATATCTTTTTACCTCTCTTCCTTTTTCTTTTCTTCTTCTTCACCACATCATGTGTGGGTTCAATCCTCTTTTTGGACCTCCTTATTAATGAGATTGGTTGAATAGGAGGCTCCTCCTCGTTACCTGATTCATCATAAGAAATAATAGGAGGGTATTGGGAAGCCTCTTCCCTTTCGTTAGTATTCTCTTCATCCTCTATTTGTTTTCTTTTCTTTATGTAATTGGCAATATAAGGATTTTCAATGCAATTCACCGCACAATACATATAAATCTTCTCTAGATCAAAATCATGAAATCTATCAAGATTAAACTTTGGAATACCCTCAGTTATACATTTCATTTCCTCATACCCCAAAAGAATACTAAGCTCTTTATGATGCTCAAGGGTAATCAAATTATCACAATTTTTGGATACGATTCGGTCATGAAACAGTTTGCATTGGAGATTTAAATGACCATGTTCATTGCAAAGTTCACAAGGGCCGCGAAAAATATTGAATTTTTCAGCACAATCATCAAGACTTTCTTGCAACAATTCAGTTTCTAAGTACTTATGCCTCTTGCAATATCTATCTTCCCTATTTGGTGTGTACTTACAAACCCAATGCACTCCACAAAAATTGACATGTTTATAGGAGACGTTTTAATCATAACTAGTGAAATCATCACTAGTATCATGGATATTCAAAGAATTTGTACTAACAACATTGCAATCATGCTCATCATTCAAATATTTAGTGCCAAACATTTTATAGACTTCTTCTTCTAGCACTTGAGCACAATTATCCTTTCCATCATACTCACGAAAGATATTAAAAAGGTGAAGCTTATGAGACAAACTGAATTCCATTTTTTATAGTTTTCTTTTATAAACTAAACTAGTGATAAAACAAGAAACTAAAAGACTCGATTGCAAGATCTAAAGATATACCTTCAAGCACTCACCTCCCCGGCAACGGCGCCAGAAAAGAGCTTGATGTCTACTACACAACCTTCTTCTTGTAGACGTTGTTGGGCCTCCAAGTGCAGAGGTTTATAGGACAGTAGCAAATTTCCCTCAAGTGGATGACCTAAGGTTTATCAATCCGTAGGAGGCATAGGATGAAGATGGTCTCTCTCAAGCAACCGTGCAACCAAATAACAAAGAGTCTCTTGTGTCCCCAACACACCCAATACAATGGTAAATTGTATAGGTGCACTAGTTCGGCGAAGAGATGGTGATACAAGTGCAATATGGATGGTAGATAAAGGTATTTGTAATCTGAAATTATAAAATCAGCAAGGTAATTAACTAATGGTAAAAGTGAGCGTAAACGGTATTGCAATGCGTTGAAACAAGGCCTAGGGTTCATACTTTCGCTAGTGTAAGTTCTCTCAGCAATGATAACATAATTTGATCACATAGCTATCCCTCAACATGCAACAAAGAGTCACTCCAAAGTCACTAATAGCGGAGAACGAACGAAGAGATTATGGTAGGGTACAAAACCAGCTCAATGTTATTCTTTCCGATCAATCCGTTGGGATATTCCTATAAGTGTCACAAACAGCCCTAGAGTTCGTACTAGAATAACACCTTAAGACACAAATCAACCAAAACCCTAATGTCACCTAGATACTCCAATGTCACCTCAAGTATCCGTGGGTATGATTATACGATATGCATCACACAATCTCAGATTCATCTATTCAACCAACACATAGAACCTCAAAGAGTGCCCCAAAGTTTCTACCGGAGAATCACGACGAAAGCGTGTGCCAACCCCTATGCATAGGTTCATGGGCGGAATCCGCAAGTTGATCACTAAAACATACATCAAGTGAATCACGTGATATCCCATTGTCACCATAGATATGCACGGCAAGACATACACCAAGTGTTCTCAAATCTTTAAAGACTCAATCCGATAAGATTACTTCAAAGGGGAAACTCAATCCATTACAACAGAGTAGAGGGGGGGGCATCATAGGATCCAAATATAATAGCAAAGCTCGCGATACATCAAGATCGTATCACCTCAAGAACACGAGAGAGAGAGAGAGATCAAACACATAGCTACTAGTACATACCCTCAGCTTTGAGGGAGAACTACTCCCTCCTCGTCATGGAGAGCACTGGGATGATGAAGATGGCCACGGGAGAGGGATTGCCCCCTCCGGCAGGGTGCCAAAACGGGTCTAGATTGGCTTTCGGTGTCTACGGAGGCTTCTGGCGGCGGAACTCCCGATCTATTGTGCTCTCTGATGTTTTAGGGTATATGGAGATATATATAGGCGGAAGAAGTACGTCATGGGGCCCACGAGGGTGGAGGGCGCGCCTAGGGGGGTGGGCGCGCCCCCTACCTCATGGCCTCCTCGAAGCTTCCCTTACATGCACTTCAAGTCTTGTGGGCTTCTTTCCTTTCAAAAATGAGTTCCGTGAAGTTTCAGGTCAATTGGACTCCATTTGATTTTCCTTTTCTTCGAAACCCTAAAACAAGGTAAAAACAGAAACTCGCACTGGACTCTGGGTTAATAGGTCAGTCCCAAAAATGATATAAAAGTGTATAATAAAGCCCTTAAACATCCAAAACAGAAGATAATATAGCATGGAGCAATCAAAAATTATAGATACGTTGGAGACGTATCACCGCCTGTCAAATTTCATCGCATTCGGAGTTCATTTGATAGCCCAACCATTAAACTATAGCGACAATATAGTCGGTCAAATCGTCGGACGCTTTCAGTCTCCGAAAACTGTTGCCTGGATTTCCCTCTCTTTCCTCCCTAGACCATCTACACGGCCCACTACCAACCGCCAGGCCCCGAAACCCCTCCTTGCACAGTGCATCAGCCCCTCGAGCGCGTTTGAAAGTTGTCCAGGACCGGACCCGGGTAGTCGTACCCATTGGATTCGGTTCATCCCCAAACATCTACAAAACATCTCCGTTTTTTCTTTTTGGACTCCCTACCTATTTGTTTCTCGACCATCCGATTACGATCGAAGGGACCAAATACCCCTAACTCTAGCCACCTACTATATATAGCAGTTCAATCCTAGCCTATCCAATCTCCACCAAATCCCCATGCTGCCGCCACTCTCTCCCTTGGTTTCAGCGCCAAGCCAACCACCTTCCCTCTCAGATCCTCCCCCCTCAAAATCGCGGCCTCCGACCACCTCCCATGCTTTCCGGTCAGTAGCAGGAGCCCTTGCCTCGCACCTCCTGTGGGCCTCCTCACCTGCAAGCAGCTGGAGCAGCAGCTCCCAATCACCGGAGGAACCTCACCCCGCCTTTTCTTCCTTCCCCGTTCTTTTTCTTCTCCCCCAAACCTCACCTTGTTTCTCCTCTATCTCTCTGTGAACGGGGCAACGACGCCGCCACCTTCCCCGCGCGCTTGCGGTGCGCCCGCTTGAGACCCTGAGCAGGAGCGCTTGACCTCGTCTCCTCGCGCGAGAGGAGCCCGAGTGCCCGCAGCCGCCTTCGTTCCCGAATAGCAAGAGGAGCCCTTGCGCTCTTGCAGTGCTGGCCTTCCTCGACGCCGCTGGAGCAGACCTGCGCCTCCACCGCCGTCCTACAATCTCTTCCTCCCTTGCCTCTCTCTCACAGCCTGCACCCTCTCTCTCCCGTGTCTCTGTAGGAACCGAACAGCGCCGCCTGGCCATGGATGCTGCCATAGAGCCTCGGCCTCCTCAAGCCCGGCGCCGTCCAAGCCCGTTCCCGGCCAGATCCGGACGCCCAGGACCTCGCTACTCCCTCGCCCGCATCTTGCCGGCGCTCCACGCCGGGCTTGGCGTCCTTTTCGTCTTCATAAACGACGGATCAGGGAGCGCTCGCCTCGCCCAGCTTCGTTGACCTACTCTGCCTCGCTGACCCTCTTGACCGCCAGCCACAGCGTCTCGCGCGTGGACCGGATCCAGCGAGCCGAGCCCAGCAGCCGGCCTGCCCAAGCCTCTTCCCAACTAGGCCTCAGCCCAATGTGAGCCACCCCAGCGCCCCACCTTTTTTTCTCATGTTGGGCCAGAGAGTTTCGGCCCACTGTAGTATTTTTTTCAGATCTTCAATTTTTCCTATTAATCCTGAGACAACAGTTTTACACAAAACTCCTTCATGTTCATGCATTTAATAACTCTCAAACCGTGCATCGGGTTAAAATAAGTTATATATGTAATATGACTAGAATTTCGTCCAGTTTCATAATATCCAATTTTCATGCATGTTTGAAATGTTTAAAATGTTGTTTGCATATAATTTGCCGATTTGCCATGTTAAAATGATTTAATTCATAACTAAATAACCGTAGCTCCAAACCTAACAAACTTTATATGTAAATGGGGTAGAAAAATGCCTAGCTTAACATGATGTCATTACTTTGCATGTTTAACAACTCTAAAATTATGTTTAGGGCATAACAGTACCAAACCTAAAAATATGCACATGAGGATTTTCCGAAATTGTTTGTTGTTTCCGGCCTCATTTAAACTTGACTAGGTAGTTAGTTTATGTATGCTTCACCTCTTGCCATGCTAACCAACATTTAATATTCTTGAGTACATAAACGGGAGAGAACTAAACAAGTCACGTGGTGTTTCGTCAATATGCAACTTGTTGCATATTGAGCTCCACTTAATTTGTAGGATTGCTTGTGCACTTTGCCATGTCATGCTTCTTTAAACCGGACATGCATCATACTTGGTTGTGCATCATGCCATGTTCATGTGATGGTTGTTTACTATGTTGTTTGCTTCTTTCCGGTGTTGCTTCTTTGTGTTAGTTCCGATAAAGTCGCGTTTGTGAGGATCCGTTCGACTACGTTTGTTTGTCTTCTTCATGGACTCGTTCTTCTTCCTTGCGGGATCTCAGGCAAGATGACCATACCCTCGAAATCACTTCTCTCTTTGCTTGCTAGTTGTTCGCTCTATTGCTATGCCGCGCTACCTACCACTTGCTATATCATGCCTCCCATATTGCCATGTCGAGCCTCTAACCCACCTTTCCTAGCAAACCGTTGTTTGGCTATGTTACCGCTTTGCTCAGCCCCTCTTATAGCGTTGCTAGTTGCAGGTGCAGATAAAGTTTGTTCCATGTTGGAACATGGATATGTTGGGATATCACAATATCTCTTACTTAATTAATGCATCTATACACTTGGTAAAGGGTGGAAGGCTCGGCCTTATGCCTGGTGTTTTGTTCCACTCTTGCCGCCCTAGTTTCCGCCATACCGGTGTTATGTTCCTTCATTTTGCGTTCCTTACACAGTTGGGTGTTATGGGGACCCCTTGACAGTTCGCTTTGAATAAAACTCCTCCAGCAAGGCCCAACCTTGGTTTTACCATTTGCCTCACCACCACCTATTTTTCCCTTGGGAGTCGCTCTCCCGAGGGTCATCGTATTTTAACCCCCCCGGGCCAGTGCTTGTCTAAGTGTTGGTCCGAACCGGGCAGCCAGCGGGGCCACCTCGGGGCAACTCGAGGGCTGGTTTTACTCATAGCTTGACCTATCCGGTGTTGGCCTGAGAACGAGATATGTGCAGCTCCTATCGGGATTGTCGGCACATCGGGCGGCTTTGCTGGTCTTGTTTTACCATTGTTGAAATGTCTTGTAACCGGGATTCCGAGTCTGATCGGGTCTTCCTGGGAGAAGGAATATCCTTCGTTGACCGTGAGAGCTTATGATGGGCTAAGTTGGGACACCCCTGTAGGGTTTGAACTTTCGAAAGTTGTGCCCGCGGTTATAGGCAGATGGGAATTTGTTAATATCCGGTTGTAGAAAACTTGACACTTAACTTAATTAAAATGAATCAACCGTGTGTGTAGCCGTGATGGTCTCTTTTCGGTAGAGTCCGGGAAGAGAACACGGTCTCGGGTTATGCTTGAAAGTAAGTAGTTTCAGGATCACTTCTTGATCATTTCTAGCTTCACGACCATTGTGTTGCTTCTCTTCTTGCTCTTATTTGTGTAAGTTAGCCACCATATATGCTAGTGCTTGTTGCAGCTCTACCTCATTACCTTTTCCTACCCATAAGCTTAAATAGTCTTGATCTCGCGGGTGTGAGATTGCTAAGTCCTCGTGGTTCACAGATACTTCCAAACAGTTGCAGGTGCCGATGATACCAGTGCAGGTGACGCACCCAGCTCAAGTGGGAGCTCGATGAAGATCGTGTTCGTTGTGTCGTTTCATTTCCTGTTGATCAGTAGAGGATCCCAGTTGGGATGATCGGGGATCTAGCATTTGGGGTTGTCTTCTTTTATTTTGGTTCCATATTTGGACCTTGATTGTATTCTGGTGATGTATGTTTTACTTGTATTTGTGTGAAGTAGCGATTGTAAGCCAACTCTTTATCCCTTTCTATTTAGTACATGGGATTGTGTGAGATTACCCTTCTTGCGACAAACCTACCATGCGGCTATGCCTCTAAGTCGTGCCCCGACACATGGGAGATATAGCCGCATCGTGGGTGTTACAGTATGCTTGAAGTATTATTATTTTTATGTCAATATTAAATTTTGTCTTGAATCTTTCGGATCTAAATATTCTTGCCACAATAAAGAGAATTACATGGATAAATATGTTAGGTAGCATTCCACATCAAAAATTCTGTGTTTATCATTTACCTACTCGAGGACGAGGAGGAATTGAGCTTGGGGATGCTTGATACGTCTCCAACGTATCTATAATTTTTTATTGTTCCATGCTATTATATTATCTACCTTGGATGTTTTGTATGCATTTATATGCTATTTATATGATTTTTGGGACTAACCTATTAACCTAGAGCCCAATGCCAGTTTCTGTTTTTTCCTTTTTTTGAGTATTGCAGAAAAGGAAACCAAACGGAGTCCAGTTGACCTAAAATTTCACGGAGATTGTTTTTCGACCAGAAGAAGCCCACGGAGTACCAGAGATGGGCCAGAAGAGTCCCGAGGCACCCACGAGGGTGGGGGCACCCCCCCTATCTCGTGGTCGCCTCGGGGACCCCCAGACTTGTTCCCGACTCCAACACCTCTTATATATATCCAAACTTCCAGAAAGAAGCCTAGATCGGAGTTCCGCCGCCGCAAGCCTCTGTAGCCATAAAGAACCAATCTAGACCCGTTCCGGCACCCTGCCGGAGGGAGGAATCCCTCTCCGGCGGCCATCTTCATCATCCCGGCTCTCTCCATGACGAGGAGGGAGTAGTTCACCCTCGGGGCTGAGGGTATGTACCAGTAGCTATGTGTTTGATCTCTCTCTCGTGTTCTTGATTTGGCATGATCTTAATGTATCGCGAGCTTTCCTATTATAGTTGGATTGTAACACCCCGAATGTAACTTTCCCAATTTGTACTCCAACTCTTGCCGTTTCCGGCGTTAAGTTATATTTATTTCTCGGGTTCGGGTCTTTGTCTCCGTGTGTTGTTGTCTTTCTCATGCATCTCATATCATGTCATCATGTGCATTGCATTTGCATACGTGTTCATCTCATGCATTCGAGCATTTTCCCCGTTGTCCGTTTTGCATTCCGGCGCTTCGTTCTCCTCCGGTGGCCATTTCTAGCTTTCTTTCGTGTGTGGGGATTAAACATTTCCGGATTGGACCGAGACTTGCCAAGCGGCCTTGGTTTACTACCGGTAGACCGCCTGTCAAGTTTCGTATCATTTGGACTTCGTTTGATACTCCAACGGTTAACCGAGGGACCGAAAAGGCCTCGTGTGTGTTGCAGCCTAACACCCCTCCAATTTGGCCCAAAACCCACCAAACTCTGCTCCATGTCCTAGAGCGTTCGATCATGATCGCGTGGCCGAAAACCGCACCTCATTTGGACTCTCCAAGCTCCACTTATGCCTATAAATACACCCCCCCCCCGAAATTCGGATCTCTCTCCCTCTCCGAAACCCTAAATCGCCCCCGCGCCGTGCCGGACGTGTCCGTCCCCAGTCGGACGAAATCACCGCCACCGCCTCAGCCTACCAGACGCCGCCACATGGCCTCGCCTGTCCCCGCCGCCGCCGCGGCCCGGGAGGCCCGAGTCGGGCCCCCGAGGCCCATAGCCGCCGCCGCCCGGGTCATCCTCCGCCGCCCGCGCCGCCCTTCTCCTCCGGCGCCGACGCCGCCTCTTCTCGCCGCCGACTCGCTGGCCGCCGCGCGCCAGCTCCGGCGGCCCGGCCCTCGCCTCCACGCGCCGGACCCCGCCTCGCCAAGCTCGCCGCCCCCGCCGCCAAGCCCGTCGCCGGCGGCCCCGCGCCCCCACGCCGCCGTCCCGCCTCCTCGTCGCCGGCGGCCTCTCTGGCGAGAGACCCGGCCGCCGCGGTCCTCGAGCTGCTATAGTGCCCCGGCCGCGCCTCGGTTCGCATGCCTGCGGGTCAAACCCTAGATCTGATCCGGGGTAGTTTTTTTCACCAAGTCCCGGTTATTTTTTTAGCTCATATGCTCCTATTCGCGGCTCCGTAACTTTGCATCCGTAGCTCCGATTTGGGCATAAAGCATACGAAAATGTTCGTCTTGACGAGTACATCATTTCGTTCCATTGCATCATTTTCATTTGAGGTCATCTTGATGCCCAACATGCTGTTAGAAGGAGGCTTCGTGAGTTAATTGTCAGATCTGCTATTTCATCTTAGACTTTTGTCATTTTTACCATGATTATTCTGTGCATGCTATGCCTGTGAGTCCTTCATATGTTTTGTTAAGGATTTTGTCTTATTTCCATAGGTGCAACCCATGCATTTTTAGAATGTGTGTGCTGACTTGTGCAAGCTTTCAAAGAGAGGCACCCGGGAAATCTGTTTTCAGAGACTTAGTAGTTTTCACTAAGTCCGGGATTATTTAGTTCATGATGCCATATGTTCAGCTTGTTTCCTAGTGATCCGTGCCTCTTTTGAGGATAATCAGTAAGAGAGTTTTGTTAATCATGTTATGCTCTATCCATACATGTCTTTTTTTGAAATTATGGAGCAACCTAGCTTGAGTCAATCGAGCTCTACTTTTTCTTCGTGGTGAATATGGGCAGATCGTCAACTCGTTTGCGATTTTGCCGGCGTTGTTGTAGTTTATCCGTGCATGCTATGCCGTTGTTCTTGCCATGTCTAGCTTGTATTTTGTGCCTTCTTAATGGATGTATGCTTGCCTTGCCATGACTTGCACCGTAGTGAGTGCATCGAGCTCGTTTACATGCCTTCGTGAGTTATATTTCAGCATGTCTCAGTTTTCACTAAGTCTGAAAACTGATTATGTTTTTGCTATGTTCTTGTGCCCGTTGGTATATTTTGTGAACCCTTTTGACCCCAGGTCACTTTGGGTCTTTTGTTAAGCTTGTTGAGTAGCTCCATGACATGTTCTTACTTGTCTTAATCCGGTCATGTATCATTTTGTTTTGCTGCTCCGAAGAGGGCTTCGTGATCTGAAATTTCAGACAAGTGTTAATTTCACCAAGTCTGGAATCTGTTTTGCATTTGCGTTTTTTCCATGCTTGTTTGAACCTCATAATGGATGAATTGGCCGTGGCTCAGTGCTAGTCTTTTGTTAAGCATCTTGTGTACATCCCTGCCATGTATTTTGTTGTCATGTTTGGTGGCTGTAGCATGTTCATTTCGTTGCATTTAGATGCCTACTTGCTGTAAATCGCAAACCGGTGTCATATCTTAAAACGCTTGCGTTTTCCAAACCGTAACTCTGATTCCGATGATCTTTATTTCAAGCGATTTCATCTCATCTTTCCAGTGGCACCCTTGGAATTCCAAATTGAGGCCAGGTTCATGCATTTCCTGTCATATCTTGCATTTTGCATCCCGCATCGCATCCCGCATAGCATATCATCATTTCATCATACTGCTTCGTCCTTGCACGTGGCTGATTGTATCCTTGTTGCTTGTTTGTCTTGTTTGGGTAGAGCCGGGAGACGAGTTCGCTACCGAGGAGCCCGTTGAGTTTTCTTGTGAGGAGCTAGTCAACTCTGACAACTGTGTAGGCAAGATGACCATACCCTCGAAATCACTACTATCTTTGCTATGCTAGTTTGCTCGCTCTTGCTATGCCAATGCTATGATGCCTACCTTTTGCTTGTCAGCCTCCCAATTGCCATGTTAAACCTCTAACCCACCATTATCCTAGCAAACCGTTGATTGGCTATGTTACCGCTTTGCTCAGCCCTTCTTATAGCGTTGCTAGTTGCAGGTGAAGATTGGAGGCCGTTCCTTGTTGGAACATCTCTTATTTACTTGTTGGGATATCATTATATTGCTATGTTATCTTAATGCATCTATATACTTGGTAAAGGGTGGAAGGCTCGGCCTCTCGCCTAGTGTTTTGTTCCACTCTTGCCGCCCTAGTTTCCGTCATATCGGTGTTATGTTCCCGGATTTTGCGTTCCTTACACGGTTGGGTTATAATGGGAACCCCTTGATATTTCGCCTTGATTAAAGCTTGTCCAGCAATGCCCAACCTTGGTTTTACCATTTGCCACCTAGCCTTTTTTCCCTTGGGTTCTGCAGACTCAAGGGTCATCTTATTTTAACCCCCTGGGCCAGTGCTCCTCTGAGTGTTGGTCCAAATCGTCAGCTGCCGGTGGCTACCAGGGGCAACTCTGGGCGGGCCTACCGGAAGTTTAGACAATCTGAGTGTGCCCTGAGAAAGAGATATGTGCAGCTCCTATCGGGATTTGTCGGCACATTCGGGCGGTGTTGCTGGTCTTGTTTTAACCTGTCGAAGTGTCTTGAGATACCGAGATACCGAGTCTGATCGGATTGTCTTAGGAGGAGGTCTATTCCTTCCTTGACCGAGAGAGCTTGTCATGGGGTAAGTTGGGACTCCCCTGCAGGGATTGAACTTTCGAAAGCCGTGCCCGCGGTTATGGGCAGATGGGAATTTGTTAATGTCCGGTTGTAGATAACTTGAACCTTAATTAATTAAAATGAATCAACTGTGTGTGTTACCGTGATGGCCTCTTCTCGGCGGAGTCCGGGAAGTGGACACGGTGTTGGAGTAATGTTTGCGCAGGTTGTTCCTCTAGCTTCTCGCTCGTGCTTTGCCTCCTCTTCTCGCTCTCTTTTGCGAATAAGTTAGCCACCATACTTGCTAGTCGCTTGCTGCAGCTCCACTCATTTTTTTATCTTGCCATACCTATAAGCTTAAATAGTCTTGATCGCGAGGGTGCGAGATTGCTCAGTCCCTGTGGCTCACAGATACTATAACTCCAGATGTAGGTCCAGGTGATTCCGCTCCAGGTGACGATTACGAGCTCAAGTGGGAGTTCGACGAGGACTCTCAGCGTTACTACGTGTCTTTTCCTGATGATCAGTAGTGGTGCCCAGTTGGGGGTGGTTGGGACCTTGTCGCATGTTGGGTTCTTTTCTATTTGGTGCCGTAGTCGGGCCATGAGTGTCTGAATGTTGGATGTTATTTATGTACTTTGATGTGACGTGGCGAGTGTAAGCCAACTATGTATCTCCCCCTTTTATTATATATTACATGGGATGTTGTAATGATTACCTAACTTGCGACATTGCTTTCAATGCGGTTATGTCTCTAAGTCGTGCCTCGACACGTGGGAGCTATAGCCGCATCGAGGGCGTTACAAGTTGGTAATCAAAGCCTTCCCCGACCTTAGGAGCCCCATTGCTTGATCGTTTTTAGCAGCCGAGTTGTGTCTAGAAAAATGTTTTGAGTCATGTAGGAATTATATATCGGAGAGTTTAGGAATTCTTTTTACTTCCCAGTCTCCTCATCGCCCTGGTAAGGCTTCCTAACGTAGATTTTTGACTCTTCTCTTCTCAAATTTCACTAAATTTTTTTTAGGATCACGCGAGTATCTTGGAATCGTTCCGATGGCTTATGATGAGAACATTGTCTTGGTGCCTCCTGTCAGGGGTTTAGTGGAAGTGTCCCGGGGAGTTGAGCTCTGAGGTGTTGTCATCATAATTTTATCGTTACAATTCTGGAATACTTGAGATATGTTCGCCGACATTGAAAATCTCTTTTATGCAGTTCGTTGGTGAGATAACCTCGACGCCACCCAGTACTGGAGCGGGAGTTCGGGAGTATCGCCATAACTTGTATAACGGATGCTTTTCGAAGGTTGAGGTAGATGGTTTCCGAAGTTTTCTCGGTTATGTGTTGAAGGATGGATACAGCTGGATGTAGGATTTGCTAGTTTGGGTGAGATATTATGCTTCCCCTGTATCCCCAACACCTGATTGCATAACCAGAAAGGTTCGGGAGTTTCATAGGTGGGAATTATAGTAGCTCTAGTTCTTCTTCCACGGATATTGGTTTGAGATTGGGATTTCTTACCGATTATTCGTTCTTGATCCGTACCTTGTTGATTTATTTCTCTACCTTAATTCTACGTGGCTTCTCAATTTATGGATATGTGACCATTTGAAGAGGAATGCATTCGTTCATTTTGTTCGGATGTGAAGACTATATGTTGCAATTTTCATTTCGTTGGATTCAGCTTCAATATTTATCTATCAATGTGCTAATGGTGGTCAACCTCTTCAGGATGGCTCCTCCAACGCGCACGACTCCGAATCCTGATCCGTCACCGCCTCCACCTCCTCCAGAGGCATGGCAAGCTGTGATGGCCGCAACCAATGCAAACACACAGCTGATCATGCAAATTCTTCAAGAGCGCAATCAAGGCAGTCAAGGGAATCAAGGCAGCAATCAGAGTCACTTTGCTACACTCAACCAGTTCCTTGCTAACGGGCCAAAGACTTTCAGCAATTGTGTTGAGGCAACCGATGCTGACGATTGGCTTGTGGATCTGTGTAAGCATTTCGAGTGCAGTAATGTCAGGCCTGAGGACTTTGTCAAGTTCGCTTCCTTCCAACTCAAAGATCAAGCTGCAGAATGGTTCCAGTAGTACAAGGACTCCAGAGGTGGACGTGTTATAACTTGGGATGATTTCCGTCGAGATTTCCGAGCTCATCATATTCCGCAGAGCGTGGTTGAAAGCAAGCGTGAGGAATTCCGCAATCTGAAGCAAGGCTCTTTGTCTGTCTATGACTACAACAAGTTGTTCCAGAAGCTTGCCCGCTTTGCCAAGCAGGATGTTCCTGATGAGAAGAGCATGATATACCAGTTCAGGGGTGGTCTCAGAGAAGAAATTCAGCTCGCTCTTGTCCTCTTTGAGCCCTTGAGGTACGATGAGTTCTACAACATGGCACTGAAGCAAGAGGCTGCTCAGTTGAGGTGTGATGCTTCCAGGAAGAGAGTCAGAGATGTTACTCCTTCTTCCTCTACTCAAGTGGCCAAGCAGCAGAAGTTTTGGCTTCCTCCTCCTCCGTTCCGTCAGCCGTATCAGCAGAAGAGTAAAGGTGGCAGTGGTTCTTCCCACCCACCCAACCCTGGCTTTCAGAACAAGACTTCGTCTCAATCTCCAAGATCGAGTGCTCCGTATCACCGTCCGCTTTCAGAGGTCACGTGCAACAAGTGCCAACAGAAGGGTCACTATGCCAACAAGTGTTTCAACCAGAGGCGTCTTCCTCCTCCTCCTCCTGTCAGATCGGCAAGTACAGATGTGGTCAAGCATAACCCCAAGTACGCCAAGGTCAATATGGTGAATGCAGCTCAGGCAGAGGACTCGTCAGATGTGATCATGGGTAACCTTCCTGTTAATGATATTCCTGCAAAAGTTCTTTTTGACACGGGTGCATCGCATTGCTTCATTTCCAGACCTTTGCATCTAAGCATGGGTGGTTTTCTCAAGTTATGCATAAGCCATTAGCAGTCGTCTCTCCGGGTAGATGCTTGCTTGCTAACTACGAAGTTCCGGATATTTCTATCTCGATGGGTGATTTCAAGTTTCTGGCTTCCCCAGTGATCCTTGGTAACTCGGATATTGATCTTATTCTCGGAATGGATTGGCTTTCTAAGCACAAGGCTCAGCTTGATTGTGCAGCCAGGCAGATTCAATTGACTCATTCGTCTGAGGATGTAATTGTCTTTGCCGCTCGGGATAATACCATTCGTCTGTTTTCTCTCAATGAGAAGGGTGAATTGGATGCCATATCTGAAATTCCAGTCATTTGCGAATATCAAGACGTCTTTCCAGAAGAGCTCCCAGGAATGCCTCCTCACCGGCCAGTTGAATTCGTTATTGAACTTGAGCCTGGCACCGAACCTGTGTGCAAACATCCTTACAAGCTCGGACCTGAAGAGTTGAAGGAGCTGAAGAAGCAACTCGATGAGCAAGAAAGAATGGGTCTCATCCGGCCTAGTTCTTCTCCGTGGGGTTGTGGTATTCTTTTTGTGAAGAAGAAGGATGGAACGGACCGACTTTGTGTTGATTACCGTCCAGTGAACAAGAAGACCATCAAGAACAAATACCCACTTCCCAACATCAATGAGCTGTTCGAACAACTCAAAGGTGCTCAAGTATTCTCCAAGCTTGATCTCCGTATGGGTTATCACCAGATTCGCATTCGTGAAGAAGATATTCCCAAGACAGCATTCAGAACAAGCTTTGGTTCATATGAATACACTGTCATGTCTTTTGGCCTCGCCAACGCTCCTCCGATGTTCTCTCGCATGATGAACTTCATCTTCAATGCCTGCACCAATGATTTCGTTTTGGTCTATCTTGACGACATTCTGGTTTTCTCGAAGAACAAGGAAGATCATGCCAAGCATTTGCGTTTGGTTCTTGACAAGCTCAGGGAACATCAGTTCTATACCAAGTTCTCCAAGTGTGAATTTTGGCTCGATGAGGTTCTTTATCTTGGTCATATCATCTCTGCCAAGGGCATTTCCGTGAATCCCGAGAAGGTGTCTGCAATTGTGAATTGGGTACCTCCTCAGAACGTGAAGCAACTCTGCAGTTTTCTCGGTCTCGCAAGCTATTGCCGAAGATTCGTTGAAAACTTTTCTAAGATCGCGAAGCCTCTCTCTAATCTTCTTCAGAAGCACGTCAAGTACGTTTGGTCTCCGGAGTGTGATATTGCTTTCAACACTTTGAAAGAGAAGTTGATCACTGCTCCAGTTCTGACTCCGCCTGATGAATCCAAGCCGTACGAGGTCTTTTGTGATGCCTCTCTCCAAGGTCTTGGCGCAGTTTTGATGCAAGAGAAGAAAGTTGTTGCTTATACATCTCGCCAGCTGAAGCCTAATGAGAAGAACTACCCCACTCATGATCTCGAGTTGGCGGCAGTTGTGCATGCTCTGTTGACTTGGAGACATCTTCTATTGGGAAAAAAGTGGACATTTTCACTAATCACAAGAGTCTCAAGTACATCTTCACTCAGCCTAATCTCAACCTCAGGCAAACTCGATGGGTCGAAATGATTCAAGAGTATAATCCGAGTATCGAGTATACTCCAGGCAAGGCCAATGTGATTGCTGACGCTTTGAGCAGAAAGGCCTACTGCAACAGTCTGATTCTCAAGCCTTATCAACCCGAGCTTTGTGAAGCTTTCCGCAAACTTAATCTGCAAGTTGTTCCTCAAGGTTTCCTCGCCAACCGTCAAGTCTCTCCTACCTTAGAAGACCAGATTCGCCAAGCCCAGCTTCTTGATGCTATGGTGAAAAAGGTGAAGATTGGGATTGCCAAGAGTCAGTTCAAGTACAAGTGCTACCGCCTTGATGACAAGGACACTCTCTTCTTAGAGGATCGTATTGTTGTGCCCAAAGGTGAACTTCGTAAAGTGATCATGAACGAGGCTCACAATTCTCTCCTCTCCATCCACCCTGGGAGCACGAAGATGTATCAGGACCTAAAGCAAGCTTATTGGTGGACTCGAATGAAGCGCGAGATCGCTCAATTCGTGAATGAATGTGATGTCTGCAGAAGAGTGAAGGCAGAACACCAAAGGCCAGCTGGTCTCCTCCAACCTCTTGCCATTCCAGAATGGAAGTTTGACCACATTCTAATGGACTTCGTGACTGGGTTTCCAAAGTCCAAGCGTGGCAATGATGCTATATTCGTTGTCATCGACAAGCTGACCAAAGTGGCTCATTTTCTGCCTATCAAAGAGTCGGTCACTGCAGCTCAATTGGTGGAACTCTATACCTCTCGTATTGTCTCTCTGCACGGTATTCCTCAAGTGATATCTTCAGACCGTGGCAACATCTTTACCTCGAAGTTTTGGGATTCTTTTCAGAAGGCCATGGGCACTAACATCCGCTTCAGCACAGCTTTCCATCCTCAAACAAGCGGTCAAGTCGAGCGTGTCAACCAGATTCTTGAAGATATGCTCAGGGCTTGTGTGATCTCCTTCGGCATGAAGTGGGAGGATTGTCTTCCTTATGCCGAATTCTCCTACAATAACAGTTTTCAAGCAAGTTCGGGCAAGGCCCCATTTGAAATTCTGTATGGCAGGAAGTGCCGTACCCCTCTCAACTGGTCTGAAACCGGTGAACGTCAGCTTTTGGGTAATGACTTAATCACAGAAGCAGAAGAAATGTGCAAAGTCATTCGTGATAACCTCAAAGCAGCCCAATCCCGCCAGAAGAGCTACTATGATAGTAAGCACCGTGATCTGGCTGTCGAGATCGGAGATCATGTTTACCTCCGCGTCTCTCCTATGAAAGGTACTCGTCGCTTCGGTATCAATGGGAAGCTTGCCCCTAGATACGTGGGACCTTTCAAGATTGTCAGCAAGAGAGGCGACCTCGCCTATCAACTCGAGCTTCCTTCAAACTTTGCAAATGTTCATGACGTGTTCCATGTCTCTCAGCTTCGAAAGTGCTTCAAGACTCCTGACCGCACCGTCAACTTCGAGGACATTGAGCTCCAAGAAGATCTCTCCTATCGTGAGCACCCAGTTGCTATTCTTGAAGAGACTGAATGCAAGACTCGCAACAAGTCAATCAAATTCCTCAAAGTCAAGTGGTCTCACCATTCCGACCGTGAAGCTACCTGGGAACGCGAGGATCACCTCCGTTCTGAGTACCCGGAGTTCTTTCAGTCCTAGATCTCGGGACGAGATCTTTTCGTAGTGGTGGAGTGTTGTAACACCCCGGATGTAACTTTCCCAATTTGTACTCCAACTCTTGCCGTTTCCGGCGTTAAGTTATATTTATTTCTCGGGTTCAGGTCTTTATCTCCGTGTGTTGTTGTCTTTCTCATGCATCTCATATCAAGTCATCATGTGCATTGCATTTGCATACGTGTTCATCTCATGCATTCGAGCATTTTCCCCGTTGTCCGTTTTGCATTCCAGCGCTTCGTTCTCCTCCGGTGGCCATTTCTAGCTTTCTTTCGTGTGTGGGGATTAAACATTTCCGGATTGGACCGAGACTTGCCAAGCGGCCTTGGTTTACTACCGGTAGACCGCCTGTCAAGTTTCGTATCATTTGGACTTCGTTTGATACTCCAACGGTTAACCGAGGGACCGAAAAGGCCTCGTGTGTGTTGCAGCCTAACACCCCTCCAATTTGGCCCAAAACCCACCAAACTCTGCTCCATGTCCTAGAGCGTTCGACCACGATCGCGTGGCCGAAAACCGCACCTCAGTTGGACTCTCCTAGCTCCACTTATGCCTATAAATACACCCCCCCTGAAATTCGGATCTCTCTCCCTCTCCGAAACCCTAAATCGCCCCCGCGCCGCGCCGGACGTGTCCGTCCCCGGCCGGACGAAATCGCCGCCGCCGCCTCAGCCTACCAAACGCCGCCACGTGGCCTCGCCTGTCCCCGCCGCCGCTGCGGCCCGGGAGGCCCGAGTCGGGCCCCCGAGGCCCGTAGCCGCCGCTGCCCGGGTCATCCTCCGCCGCCCGCGCCGCCCTTCTCCTCCGGCGCCGACGCCGCCTCTTCTCGCCGCCGACTCGCCGGCCACCGCGCGCCAACTCCGGCGGCCCGGCCCTCGCCTCCACGCGCCGGACCCCGCCTCGCCAAGCTCGCCGCCCCCGCCGCCAAGCCCGTCGCCGGCGGCCCCACGCCGCCGTCCCGCCTCCTCGTCGCCGGCAGCCTCTCCGGCGAGAGACCCGGCCGCCGCAGTCCTCGAGCTGCTACAGTGCCCCGGCCGCGCCTCGGTTCGCGTGCCCCGGGTCAAACCCTAGATCTGATCCGGGGTAGTTTTTTTCACTAAGTCCCGGTTATTTTTTTAGCTCATATGCTCCTGTTCGCGGCTCCGTAACTTTGCATCCGTAGCTCCGATTTGGGCATACATCATATCAAAATGTTCGCCTCGACGAGTACATCATTTCATTCCATTGCATCATTTTCATTTGAGCTAATCTTGATGCCCAAAATGCTGTTAGAAGGAGGCTTCGTGAGTTAATTGTCAGATCTGCTAGTTCATCTTAGACTTTTGTCATTTTTGCCATGATTATTGTGTGCATGCTATGCCTGTGAGTCCTTCATATGTTTTGTTAAGGATTTTGTCTTATTTCCAGAGGTGCAACCCATGCATTTTAAAGATGTGTGTGGTGACTTGTGCAAGCTTGCAAAGAGAGGCACCCGGGAAATCTGTTTTCAGAGACTTGGTAGTTTTCACTAAGTCTGGGATTATTTAGTTCATGATGCCATATGTTCAGCTTGTTTCCTATTGATCCATGTCTCTTTTGAGGATAATCAGTAAGGGAGTTTTGTTAATCATGTTATGCTCTATCGAACCATGTCTTGTTTTGCAATTATGGAGCAACCTAACTTGAGTCAATCGAGCTCTACTTTTGCTTCGTGGTGAATCTGGGCAGATCGTCAACTCATTTGCGATTTTGCCGGCGTTGTTGTAGTTGATCCGTGCATGCTATGCCATTGTTCTTGCCATGTCTAGCTTGTATTTTGTGCCTTCTTAATGGATGTATGCTTTACTTACCATGACTTGCACCGTAGTGAGTGCATCAAGCTTGTTTACATGCCTTCGTGAGTTATATTTCAGCATGTCTCAGTTTTCACTGTCTGAAAACTGATTATGTTTTTGCTATGTTCGTGTGCCCGTTAGTATATTTTGTGGACCCTTTTGACCCTAGGTCACTTTGGGTCTTTTGTTAAGCTTGTTGAGTAGCTCCATGGCATGTTCTTACTTGTCTTAATCCGGTCATTTATCATGTTGTTTTGCTGCTCCGAATAGGGCTTCGTGATCTTTCCTGTGGCACCCTTGGAATTCCAAGTTGAGGCCAGGTTCATGCATTTCCTGTCATATCTTGCATTTTGCATCCCGCATAGCATATCATCATTTCATCATATTGCTTGGTCCTTGCACGTGGTTGATTGTATCTTTGTTGCTTGTTTGTCTTGTTTGGGTAGAGCCGGGAGACGAGTTCGCTACCGAGGAGCCCGTTGAGTTTGCTTGTGAGGATCCAGTCAACTCTGACAACTGTGCAGGCAAGATGACCATACCCTCGAAATCACTACTATCTTTGCTATGCTAGTTTGCTCGCTCTTGCTATGCCAATGCTACGATGCCTACCTTTTGCTTGTCAGCCTCCCAATTGCCATGTTAAACCTCTAACCCACCATTATCCTAGCAAACCGTTGATTGTCTATGTTACCGCTTTGCTCAGCCCTTCTTATAGCGTTGCTAGTTGCAGGTGAAGATTGGAGGCCGTTCCTTGTTGGAACATCTCTTATTTACTTGTTGGGATATCATTATATTGCTATGTTATCTTAATGCATCTATATACTTGGTAAAGGGTGGAAGGCTCGGCCTCTCGCCTAGTGTTTTGTTCCACTCTTGCCGCCCTAGTTTCCGTCATATCGGTGTTATGTTCCCGGATTTTGCGTTCCTTACGCGGTTGGGTTATAATGGGAACCCGTTGATATTTTGCCTTGATTAAAGCTTGTCCAGCAATGCCCAACCTTGGTTTTACCATTTGCCACGTAGCCTTTTTTCCCTTGGGTTCTGCAGACTCAAGGGTCATCTTATTTTAACCCCCCGGGCCAGTGCTCCTCTGAGTGTTGGTCCAAATCGTCAGCCGCCGGTGGCTACCAGGGGCAACTCTGGGCTGGCCTACCAGAAGTTTAGACAATCTAAGTGTGCCCTGAGAAAGAGATATGTGCAGCTCCTATCGGGATTTGTCGGCACATTCGGGCGGTGTTGCTGGTCTTGTTTTAACCTGTCGAAGTGTCTTGAGATACCGAGATACCGAGTCTGATCGGATTGTCTTAGGAGGAGGTCTATTCCTTCCTCGACCGTGAGAGCTTGTCATGGGCTAAGTTGGGACTCCCCTGCAGGGATTGAACTTTCGGAAGTCGTGCCCGCGGTTATGGGCAGATGGGAATTTTTTAATGTCCGGTTGTAGATAACTTGAACCTTAATTAATTAAAATGAATCAACTGTGTGTGTTACCGTGATGGCCTCTTCTCGGCGGAGTCCGGGAAGTGGACACGGTGTTGGAGTAATGTTTGCGCAGGTTGTTCCTCTAGCTTCTCGCTCGTGCTTTGCCTCCTCTTCTCGCTCTCTTTTGCGAATAAGTTAGCCACCATACTTGCTAGTCGCTTGCTGCAGCTCCACTCATATTTTTACCTTGCCATACCTATAAGATTAAATAGTATTGATCGCGAGGGTGCGAGATTGCTCAGTCCCTGTGGCTCACAGATACTATAACTCCAGATGCAGGTCCAGGTGATTCCGCTCCAGGTGACGATTACGAGCTCAAGTGGGAGTTCGACGAGGACTCTCAGCGTTACTACGTGTCTTTTCCTGATGATCAGTAGTGGTGCCCAGTTGGGGGTGGTTGGGACCTTGTCGCATGTTGGGTTCTTTTCTATTTGGCGCCGTAGTCGGGCCATGAGTGTCTGAATGTTGGATGTTATTTATGTACATTGATGTGACGTGGCGAGTGTAAGCCAACTATGTATCTCCCCCTTTTATTATGTATTACATGGGATGTTCTAATGATTACCTAACTTGCGACATTGCTTTCAATGCGGTTATGTCTCTAAGTCGTGCCTCGACACGTGGGAGCTATAGCCGCATCAAGGGCGTTACATGGATCTTATGATGTTTCTCCCCCTCTATCTCCTTGTGATGAATTGAGTTTTCCCTTTTAAGTTATCTTATCAGATTGAGTCTTTAAGGATTTGAGAACACTTGATGTATGTCTTGCATGTGCTTATCTGTGGTGACAATGGGATATCACGTGATCTAATTGATGTATGTTTTGGTGATCAACTTGCGGGTTCAGTGACCTTGTGAACTTATGCATAGGGGTTGGCACACATTTTTGTCTTGACTCTCTGGTAGAAACTTTGGGGCACTCTTTGTAGTTCTTTGTGTTGGTTGAATAGATGAATCTGAGATTGTGTGATGCATATTGTATAATCATACCCACGGATACTTGAGGTGATATTTGAGTATCTAGGTGACATTTGGGTTCTAGTACGATCTCTAGGATAGATTGAACGGAAAGAATAGCTTCGTGTTATTTTACTATGGACTCTTGAATAGCTCGATCAGAAAGGATAACTTTGAGGTGGTTTCGTACCCTACAATAATCTCTTCGTTTGTTCTCCTCTATTAGTGACTTGGAGTGACTCTTTGTTGCATGTTGAGGGATATCTATGTGATCCAATTATGTTATTATTGTTGAGAGAACTTCTCATAGTGAAAGTATGAACCCTAGGCCTTGTTTCCTAGAACTGCAATACCGTTTACGCTCACTTTTACCACTTGCTACCTTGCTGTTTTTATATTTTCAGATTACAAAAACCTATATCTACCATGCATATTGCACTTGTCTCACCATCTCTTCGTCGAACTAGTGCACCTATACAATTTACCATTGTATTGGGTGTGTTGGGGACACAAGAGACTCTTTGTTACTTGGTTGCAGGGTTGCTTGAGAGAGACCATCTTCATCCTACGCCTCCCACGGATTGCTAAACCTTACATAATCTCACTATGTTTTATTCCTATGCATGTCAGTTATTCTACATAATGGAACTGAACATGTAGAGGAAAAGAGACGAGCCTTGCATGGCAATAAAATTTCATGCAGACGTCGCTCCATGGTGGGCGCAAAGGCAGCCCCCCTCCACCCATTTCGGATTGTAATCAAGAGGAAGATAACTGTTCTGAGGGGGATTCAGAAGGAGAAGACCACTCCTATTTACCTCCTGAGGTCTTCGCTCTAACTTGGCATGCTGATGTCGGTAATATCATGCATATGGTGCCTTGACTTGCTTACTTTATAAATCAAATATGTCATCTACTTAGTTTAGACTTGCTTTGTGTGAATGCCATATGTTTAGTTTCTTGATCGTATATGTGAATCATGCAATGCCATCTTGTTTAGCCACACATCATATATGTGAATTTTGCAATGCCACCCTGGTTAGCTAGTCATCTTATATGTGAATTATATCATGCCATCATTTTTTATTACGTGTTAAATTTGTCAACAATTTTAGAACATTCAATTACTCTTCCTGTGCATCAGCCATTCGGCACGGTCATGGAAAAATCTGGAGTTGAAAGAAGGTCTTCAGAGCAGACAATGCTGTCTGACGAAGCGCATGTCTTGCTGGTTATTGATAGCTCCTCAAAGGAGGATTCAAAGATAGATGACCGGTTCTATCCCCCACCCAGGTGCATGCTCTAACTTGGCAGGATTATGTTGCTCATATCGTGCGTATGGTATCTTGCATTGCTATGTCATTTGCTTAGTTTAGACATGCTTTGTGTGAATGCCACCTGTTTAGTGTCTAATTACCATATATATGAATTATGAAATGCCATCTTGTTGCAAGACATCATATATGTGAATTATGCAATGCAATCTTGTTGCGAGGCATTATATATGTGAATTATGCAATGCCATGTTGTTTAACCAAGCGTCACATATGTGAATTATATCATGTCGTCCTTTTTTTGTATTTCTCGTTGCATTTGTCGACAATGTTTGTATATTCAACTGCTCTTCTTGTGCATCAGCCATTTGAATTGGTGATGGAGAAATCTAGAGTGAAAACAAGGTCTTCAGAGCAGACAATGCTACCTACTGAAGCAGATATCTTTCTGGTTATAGATAGCTCTTCAGAGGAGGATTCAGAGCTAGGTGACTAGTCCTATTATCCCCGTGAGGTGTATGCTCAAACTTGGCAGGGTTATATTACTCATAACATGCATATGTTATATTGCAATGCTTAGTTTTTACATCATATACACAATATTGAATGCCATCTCCTTAGTTGACACATCATATATGCGATTGCCCTCTACTCACTTGCTTAGTATATAAATCATATATTTGAATTATATCATGCCATGATGTTTACATAGACAGCATGTATCTGAGTTATGGCATGCCAACCCGTTTTCTAAAGACATAATATAGTTATATCATCTCATCCTGTTTACATAGTCATCATATTTTGAATTATGTCATTCTATCTGTGAATTATATCACGCCATCATGTTTCCATCGACGACATGTTTGTGATTTATGGCATGCCAACCACTTTAATAGACACATCATATAGTTATATCATGTCATCCTATTTACATAGTCATATATTTTGAAGTATGTCATTCTATCCTATTTAGTTAGCCATCATACATGTGAAATTGTGTCATGCTATCCTATTTAATTAGCCTTCATATATGTGAAATTATGTCCTGCTATTCTGTTTGGTTAGACAACATAAATGTGAATTATTTCATGCCATGTTTTCTTCCCTACTATCCATTGCACATGTCTATCTTACAATGTCTATACATTCAATTAATTTTCTTGTTTATCAGCCATTTCAACTAGAGCGGGTGATGGCAGTATCTGTGGGAGTAAAAGCACGGTCTTCAGAAAAGATCGTGCTACCTGTCGATGCAGATAGAACCACGGTTGTACTTGCCCAAGAACCAGCCTCACCACACATAACCCAGACTCACACAGATTGTACCCCTACCCAGTTGGACAGAGAACCAGCTACACCCCTTTAACCCCAACCCCAGCAGATAGTAACCCAGTTCCAGTTGACACATCACCATCTCCACCATAGAGCACCCAAACACGAGTAGTTAGTAAGGCAACTTCAGTGCTCAAAGCACGGGGGTCACCACTTCGAACCCCAAGTCAATGCTTAAAGCAGAAGAAGAATTGTTCTCAGGTCAGGTTCCGTAGCTATGGTTCATACTACTTTGCTCTTGCATCACTGTATCTCATACCAACTAATTTCAAATTTGAAGGATGCAATTCAAACTCCAATGGCGCAACAGGTATGTTTTAAACCTATTTCTTTAACGTGTTTGCTGTTGTAACTTGCTCTATGTTGATTTCAGTTTCAATTGAATAAACAATTATGTTCTCATCCATGCACATTACAAGTGTTGTTATTGCTGTGTAGTTTCCCACACTTATACTCTGTCTATGTTGCATTGTCTTAAATAGATATGATCGGAACTGCCTCTATCTTGATTTGGCAACATAAACTAGAATGATATAGACCATACAGTGACCATACTACATAGATATATGTTTGTTTCATGATGTTATCCTGTCCACCTTACTACTGAACTGGTTTACCAAAATGAGTTTCATATACAACATGGTAAACCTATGATGTCTTTGTTTGATTCTCTTTTAGAACGTGGATAAAATATTGGAGAAGAGTACCCCGTTATGAAATGGTAAAGGAAGTAATGCATATATGGTTCAAGATAGTGAGACATCCCTGTTGGTCTCCAAGAAAGCTGATAAAAACTATATTGAAGACACTGAGACAACCCCAATGTCCTGTCTGGATGTAGTGTTCGAGTTACTGGCTACTACTGCTGGCACCAGCTCTTCGAACTCGCTGCCTGAATTAGTTCGGCTTCCTGAGTCTCAACTTCAAGTTGAAAGACATCGATCAGATGTTATGCGATAGGAAGCTGAAGGACTAAGGAAGTCCCTGTAGAATTCAGATGCATACTTTCTGGTGCAACAGCAAGTGCTGGAGGATTTAAGCGCCAAACAAGAGAAAGTTAATAAGCTTGCTAAGCATCTTGCCAGCATTATGGGTACCCAGGATATTGTTTCTTGAGCTCTTCTGAAGTGGTTTCACATCTGCACTTCTTTTGCTGCGGCGTTTATTTTCACTGGTCGCAAACTTTGACAACTGGTGTATATGATATGCGGCTTTGTTCCCTATATTTGCACTGGTGGCGAACTTTGATGCCTAGTGGATGTAATGTGTAATAGCCATGATAGCCTAGCGTAAGTTGCTTGCTTATTTATTTACTTGTTGTCTTGTTTATTTTTTTGCTTGTAGTCAATGCAGTTCTTTTTCCGCGGTTTGCTCGTGGCCGCAATAACCTATTTTTTAAAACTAGGCCACAATAACCATGGGTTACATATTTATTGTAGTTACCATGGGCCTCCTACGAGCCGTAGAAACAATGGGCCTTCTAAGGGCCATAGAAACAATGGGCCTTCTATGGGCCGTAGCATCAATGGGCCTTCTACGGGCTGTATGATCGATTGGCCAAACATGGGCCAATAATAGACCGCATTATGGGCTGTAAACGGGCTAGAGTTGGAATCGTCCGTTCATGGGCCGACCATAATGGGCCGTCGTTAATCGGCCGTATTTTATGACGCTACGAAAATGGCCTAAAGGATTAGTGGGCCGCAAACGGGCCGATTGTAACCACAGGCTGAATTTGGCCCACAAGCAGAAAAGGCCAGTAACGGGCCGTAAGTAACCGAATGCTGGAAATAAGCCCAAGAATAATTGGGCCCTAAGAAGGCCGAAAGATAACACGGGTTGGAAATGGCCTAATGGAATATTGGGCCATTAATGGGTATAAAGCGATACACTGTTCATTGTGGGCCAGATTCACCATGGGCCAATAATGAGCCAAGAGTTACAAATGGCCTTGTATGGGCCGAAAGACATCATGGGCCATACATGGGCCGGAAGTTACAACGGGCTGGAATCATATTGGACGGCCCAGATGAAGCTACTGGGCTTAATTCCGAGGCCATAACGGGTCATGAGTTAGCAGGCCGTAAATGGGCTATATACGAATGTAGCTACCAGACCTCAAACAGTCTGATCTCTGTGCTCAGGTGTCATCCCTGGATCAGTAATGCTGACACCACACAGTACTTGAAGGATTTATAACAGAGTAGCAATCACACACTTATTACATCGAATGTCTCAAAAGAGAACTTATTATAATAAGTATGGCTTAAGGCCATCTAATAACGATAACAGCGGAAGACTTGGAAGATAAGTGAGTCCATCAACTCCAACGGCATCACTAAGTATAGAACCACGACCTAAAAGCACCTTAATCGTCGTTTGAAAAGTCTGCAACATGAAACATTGCAGCCCAAAAACGGGTCAGCACATGGAATATGCTGGCAATGTAACACATAGAGAGTAATGAAAGATTAAGCATGTACTGCATGCATATTTGGCTGGTGGAAAGCTCTATGGTTACAGTTTTTGCGTAAAGCCAGTTTTTCCCTACTGCAAAGGAATAAATTTTATTTAACTATCCTAGTGGTTGTTAAACATTGAGAATGGTTGACAGCATCCTCAATCCCAATTAAAGTAATCATCATTTAAAAAACCCAACAATAATTAATTATAGTAACATGATGAGATTCACATGATAATCCAAGTACTAGATACTCAAAACGTCCATAACCGGGGACACGGCTAACCATGATTAGTTTATACACTCTGCAGAGGTTTGCGCAATTTTCCCCACAAGACTCGATCGCCTACGTTGGATTTCTCGCACTATATGGTGTTTGAGAAACGAATGACCGAGACATAGTCTTTCAGAAGCGCTAGCACCTTACGATGGATAGACCGTTACACCTACTTTCCCCTACATCTGCTAGTCTACCCTGTAAGAGTTCGCACGACTTAATCAACTATGCTAGAGCCCATAATAGCTTGTGGCTGCACATCGAAGTTTCTAGTATGAAAATCTCATGATCCCTTTGGGCCTGGGTGGCGGTCCATAAAGAAAAACAACAGGCAATCCTGGAATACCCAGGTACCTCAATCCACCCAGATGTGTGTTTAAGTTGCCACCTTAGATAAACCGTTAATTAACAAACTCACATCGGTCATGGATATCACTCACCTAATCCACGTCTACTAGCATAGCATGGCATAATAGGCAAACATAGAAGTAACTCCCAAAGGTTTGATAATACAACAGGTAATAGGTACTACCTCAACTACTTCCCACCCCACATTTTAATTAGATCCTAATCATGCAATGTTTGAGGATTGATCTAATGCAATAAAACTGGGTAGTAAGGAGGTATGATCAAAGTGTTACTTGCCTTGCTGATGATCCGCAAAACCTAGAGATTCGAAGTAACAAGCGGCGCACTCCGGGTATTCTATCGCAGACAAACAAACAAGCATACAATAAGTATTCATCTAATGCACAGGTAAAACTCAAATAAGAGATCCAACCAGAAAGTTCAACTTAAGAACTCCGGTTTGCAAAAAGAATCAAATCAAACGAAGCAACGAAAGTCAAACGGTGAAAGAAACAAACTTTGTTCTACTAATCTGGATCTAAGTCAAATTTTGCAGAAGCAAAAACTTGTTTAAGTTGGTTAAACGGATAGTGGGTTTCGAGACGAAACTCCAAGCGCTTGAATCGCCTCATTCC
The DNA here is from genome assembly GCF_003073215.2 of Triticum urartu. Lineage (NCBI taxonomy): Eukaryota > Viridiplantae > Streptophyta > Magnoliopsida > Poales > Poaceae > Triticum > Triticum urartu. Next base: position 627,327,010 of record NC_053023.1, read on the forward strand.
GATAAACGAGCGAAAAGTTATACTAAAACGAAAATCGGATCAGAAATCGCGATCAGAAAATAATCGTGGAAAATATGAGAAAAAGAAAAACGACGAACAGATTAACGAACGAACGTTCGTTATCTGGATCTAAACGACGAATACATTCGTTAAAACGAACGAACGAGCGAACGCTTGCTAAAAAAATAAACCGGAAAAAACCCGGTCTATTAAAAAAACGAAACTAAAAAAAACAATCCGTTGTTTTTTTTAAAAAAAACCGGGCGGCGAAAACGAGGTTGACCTCGGGCGGCTGGTCCGACGGCGGCGGCAGCGGCCGGCGCGCGGCTAGGGTTAGGGTTTCGGGCGCGGGTGGGCTGGCGGCGGCGCTGAAGGGCTGGGGTGGCTCGGGGCGGCGCTATTTAAAGGCTGCCCCCGGGCGGAGTCCCGCTCGGGTACGGCCCGAAGTCGGTTCGTGTTTTTTTTAAATAATTCCGCGCAGAAAAACAAATAAAAGAAATACTAAACGGACTCCAAAAATCCCAAAATAAATTTTCCCGACTTCTAAAATCAAGGCGGACAAAGTGAACATTTATTTGGGGCCTAAATGCAATTTTGGAAAACGCATATTTTTCCTAAATTCAAATAAAATATCAAAAAACTCCGAAATAAAATCTTATTTGATTTTATTATTAAATCCTAAATATTTCTTTATTTTTGGAAAGTCATTTTATTCCCTCTCTCATATTTTTGTAATAGAAATAATTGATGATAAAATAATTAAAATCAAATGATCCTATTCTCAAAATTTGAGAAAACTCAAATATGAAAATAACGAAATCCCCAACTCTCTCCGTGGGTCCTTGAGTTGCGTAGAATTTCTAGGTTCAAAACCAAAATCAAATAAAGTATGATATGCAATGATGATCTAATGTATAACATTCCAAATTGAAAATTTGGGATGTTACAAACCTACCCCCTTAAGATGAATCTCGCCCTCAAGATTCGGGTTGGGTAGGAAATAGGTGAGGGTGGTCCTTGGGCAAATCTTCCTCTCGCTCCCAGGTGGCTTCATCCTCCGTGTGGTGGCTCCACTGAACCTTACAAAACTTGATAACCTTGCTGCGGGTGACTCAGCTGGCAAAATCGAGAATCTTAACTGGTTTCTCCTCATAGGTCAAATTGTTATCCAACTGAATTGCTTCCAATGGCACTGTGTCTCTCAAAGGTATGCCAGCCATCTCCGCGTGGCACTTCTTCAATTGAGAAACGTGGAACACATCATGAACTCCTGACAATCCTTCGGGCAATTCCAACTTGTAGGCCACTTCTCCCATACATTCCAATACTCGGTATGGTTCTACAAATCGTGGCGCTAACTTTCCCTTAACACCAAAGCGCTTTATTCCCCGAAGTGGGGATACTCGAAGATAAACTCGGTCTCCGACTTTGTAAACTGTCTCCTTGCGTTTAGAATCTGCGTAGCTTTACTGCCTAGACTGGGATACCTTAAGCCTATCGCGAATCAACTTCACCTTCTGTTCAGACTCCTTAATCAAATCAGGTCCAAACAACTGGCGGTCTCCAACTTCATCCCACGACAATGGTGTCCTGCACCTCCTTACGTACAAGGCTTCAAAAGGGGCCATCTTTAAATTGGATTGATAGCTGTTGTTGTAAGAGAATTCTGCATATGGCAAATTGTCATCCCAACTAGATCCATAATCTAGCGCACAAGCTCTCAGCATATCCTCCAAAATCTGATTGACTCTCTTGGTCTGTCCATCTGTCTGTGGATGAAAAGTTGTGCTGAACTCTAGCCTGGTACCCAAAGTTTTGTGCAACTGATTCCAGAACTTTGAGGTAAACTGGGTTCCTCTATCTGATACTATCCTCCTCGAAACTCCATGTAAGCATACAATCCTGGTCATGTATATCTTTGCCAACTTAGCACTGGTGTAAGTGGTCTTTACCGGGATGAAATGAGCTACTTTCGTCAACCGATCAACTACAACCCAAATTGAGTCATAGCCCGAACGAGTCCTAGGTAATCCCGTGATAAAATCCATGCCTAGCTTATCACACTTCCATTCGGGTATCGGCAATGGCTTTAACAATCCTGCTGGCTTCTGATGCTCTGCCTTTACTCTCTGACATACATCACAAACTGCTACATACTCCGCAATATCTTTCTTCATTCCGGTCCACCAGAAAGTATCCTTCAAATCCAAATACATCTTGGTATTTCCTGGGTGAATCAAATATGGTGAATCATGTTCCTCTTGAAGAATCAACTTCCTGATCTCCGGGTCATTGGGCACATAAACACGGTCTTCAAACCATAGGGTGTCGTGCTCATCCTCACGAAATCCTTTAGCCTTTCCTTCGCTCATTTTCTCCTTTATAGAGGCAATCTCCTTGTCAGTCTTCTGAGCTTCTCTGATTCTATCCATCAAAGTTGACTGAATCTCCAATGCTGCTACATAGCCTCTCAGAACTATTTCCAAACATAGCTCACGAAGATCCTCGGCTAACTCCTTTGGTATTTCTCCCGTCATTAGTGTATTGACATGGCTCTTACGGCAAAATGCGTCAGCTACTACACTAGCCTTTCCAGGATGGTAATGCAATCTCATATCATAATCCTTGATGAGCTCCAACCATCTCCTTTGTCTGAGGTTTAACTCCTTCCGTGTGAAAATGTATTTCAAACTCTTGTGATCCGTGTACACCTCACAATGATTTCCAATGAGGAAATGTCTCGATGTTTTCAATGCATGCACTACGGCTGCTAACTCCAAATCATGCGTGGCATAATTCAATTCGTGAGGTTTCAGTTGTCGTGAGGCATATGAAACAACTCTCCCTTCCTGCACAAGCACTGCTCCAAGTCCTCTACGTGAAGCGTCGCAATACACCTCATAATCCTTGCTCTGGTCTAGCAAAATCAACACTGGTGAAGTAACCAAGCGTTTCTTCAACTCCTGGAAACTAGCCTCACACTCCTCAGTCCATATGAACTTGGTATCCTTGTTTAACAACTCCGTCATAGGTTTTGCAATCTTGGAGAAATTCTCAATAAATCTCCGGTAGTATCCTGCGAGTCCAAGGAAACTCCGGATCTCTCCAATTGTTGTTGGTGCTTCCCAATTGGTCACAGTGATAACCTTTGTGGGATCAACTGATATTCCTTCTCCGGATATAACATGTCCGAGGAATCCTACTTCCTTCAACCAAAACTCACATTTGCTGAACTTGGCATACAACTGATGTTCTCTGAGCTTCTCAAGTACCAATCGCAAATGTTCCTTATGTTCCTCTTCATTCTTTGAGTAAACCAGAATATCATCAATGAACACCACGACGAACTTATCCAAAGACTCCATAAACACTTTGTTCATCATGTTCATAAAATAGGCAGGTCTGTTAATCAGACCAAATGACATAAAAGTGTACTCATACAGCCCATATCTTGTGGTGAATGTTGTCTTAGGTATGTCTTGCTCTCGAATCTTCAACTGAAGGTACCTTGATCGCAAATCGATCTTGGAAAACACTTTAGCTCCTTGCAATCGATCAAACAGATCATTGGTCATTGGTAGTGGGTACTTGTTCTTGATCGTTACTTCATTCAACCCACGATAATCAACAACCATCCTTAACGATCCATCCTTTTTCTCCACTAGTAGTACTGGTGATCCCCAAGGCGACGAACTTGGGCGAATGTAACCTTTATCCAGTAACTCCTTAATCTACTTCTTAATCTCCACCAAATCCTTTGCGGGCATCCTGTATGGTCTCTTCGATATTGGGCCTGTTCCTGGCAAAAGCTCAATCAAAAACTCAATAACTCTATCCGGTGGCATGCCTGGCAACTCTTCTGGAAATACGTCAGGGAAATCCTTTACTACTGGTACTTCCTCCTGCACAACTCCTGATAAGGAATTTACTTGTGTCCTATTTGGCGCATTCCGGGATACATACTTGATCCTTCTTCCTTCTGGCGTCGTAAGCAAAATTGTCTTACTGGCACAATTGATGTTTCCCCCATACATCGACAGCCAATCCATACCGAGAATTACATCCAAACCTTGGGATTCCAGAATAATTAAATCCGTTGGGAAAATATGCCTTCCTATACTTAATGGCACTTGGAAACATCCTTGACTGGCCATATACTCCGCTCCTGGTGAGCTTACTAGCATAGGTGTTCTAAGAACCTTAGTGGGCAGGTTATACTTATCCACAAATCCCCTTGATATGTATGAATGCGATGCACCAGTATCAAAAAGAACGAGTGCAGTAAATGACTTAACCAAAAACTTACCTATTACTGCATCAGGCTGGGCTTCAACCTCCTCCACATTAATGTGGTTCACTTGTCCCCTGCTGAAAGGGTTCGGCTTCTTCCCAGAGCTTCCATTGCCATTCTGGCCTTCAGGACATTCATTGGCATAATGTCCGGTCTTCTGACACTTAAAGCAAGTGACTTGGCTCAGGTCTTTCTTGGCTGGGGTTGATGGGTTGGTACGGTTCTGTCTGTTGCTTCCTCCATTCCCATTACCATTCCTGGGGCCATTGTGATTGTGCGAGCTTCCTCCTCCATGGGTATGCTGAAAATGTCCTCCCGGTCTACGGGTAAATCGTGGCTTCTGCTGAGCTCTTGAATTGTACTTTCCTTGTGCATACTTCCTCTTGCGATTTTCAATTTGCTGCTGCTTCCCTTCAATTATAAGCGCACGATCTACCAACTCCTGGTAGTTGTTGAAGGTTGCTACCATCAACTGCATGCTCAACTCATCATTCAGTCCTTCTAGAAACTTCTCCTGCTTAGTTGCATCCGTAGCAACATCATCTGGGGCATAACGTGCTAATTTACTAAAGTCCTCCACATACTGGCCAACAGTCCGTCCTCCTTGGCGCAAGTTGCAAAACTCTCGCTTCTTCAAGGCCATAGCTCTTGCTGAAACATGGGCAGTTCAAAAAGCCTGGTGAAACTGGTCCCATGTGACAGTATCGACAGGGAAAATGGCTGTGAAATTCTCCCACCATGATGTTGTGGGTCCTTCAAGCTGATGTGTGGCAAACTTCACCTTCTCTGCATTTGTGCATCTTGCTGTGGTCAACTCTCTAGCTGTCTTGCGGAGCCAATCATATGCTACTATCGGCTCAGTGCTACTGGAAAACACCGACGGATTCAGCCTAAGAAAACGGGATAAGTGATCAACAGGTGGTGGTGGTGGTGGTGGGTTGTTGTTGTTATTCCCCTGATTCTGATTCTGGACTAGCAACTGCATCAATGTGTTATGCTGCTGGATCAACTGAGTGAGCTCCGGTGGAAAGGTAAATCCGGGGTCACGTCTCGGAGGCATCTGAGGGTTTAGAAAAGATGAGATTTAAGAATAGAGGGGGTCTAAAGAGAAAACACTACCCATATGCACATGAGGCAAAAGCAAACAATTCACTTCATTCAATCAAACAAGGGCATACAATCGATCTAACTATCGCAAAAGTGCTCGGACTACTGTATTTACATGGTGGACTACTACTACTGATGAGGTGGTCTACTAGAAATATTCTTCGGTTGCAGACTCCATGATATCTGCTTCAGCTTCATCAACATAGTCATCATCGCTATCATCTGGATCCGAGTCGGTGTCGTCGATTATGATGTAGTCTTCCAGGCGAATCTCCTTGGGTTCTTCGTCTTCATCTACTGGTGTAGGGCCTCCCGTAAATATCCCGATCTTCATTGTTAGGTCGGCATTATTATCCACTAATACTTCAATTTCTTCTTCATAATCTTCACATGTAGCCTTGAGTTCTTCCTTCAGTTCCTTGATTCTTGTCCTAGCCTTCTTCAGGTCTATCATGTCGGTGCACATCTTGTTCTCCTGACGTCGAATGTGCTGGTTTAATTCCTCTATAAAAGCTGCAATTGATCTATCCTTTCTGGTGCTGATCATCTCCCAGTGCTCATTTCGGCGCCCACAAATCTGGTAGATAGTATCCTTGAGATCATTGCAGTAGACTTCTCCAATGCGTCCCATGGCGATGTGAGCTACCATGCTCTTTCCTAGACTCCAAGTTGGTGCATCGAAAGAAAACTCTATGGGCTCAGTGACTGGCATGAACGTCCTTCCTGGAACTTGAACTTGAATCATCCAGCGCTCTTCTTCAGGTAAAGTGGCGTTGTAGGTTCCGGTGAAGCTTGGTACTCCTATGTTCAGGTATCTAGTGACTTCCTTCAAGTGACGTCCAAAGGGTGTTTCTTCATCCGGTTGCGTGAACTTGTTCCTTGCATCCGCCATCCTAAAGAGTAGAAAAGATGAGAGGTCAGAAGAGAACAGAGTAAGTAGTGATCTAGGTCTTTAGCTTAGTGGTCGTGTCCTACAGTCAGCGTGTGCTCTGATACCATCTTTGTAGTGACCAGACCTCAAACAGTCTGATCTCTGTGCTCAGGTGTCATCCCTGGATCAGTAATGCTGACACCACACAGTACTTGAAGGATTTATAACAGAGTAGCAATCACACTTATTACATCGAATGTCTCAAAAGAGAACTTATTACAATAAGTACGGCTTATGGCCATCTAATAACGATAACAGCGGAAGACTTGGAAGATAAGTGAGTCCATCAACTCCAACGGCATCACTGAGTATAGAACCACGACCTAAAAGCACCTTAATCGTCGTCTGAAAAGTGTGCAACATGAAACATTGCAGCCCGAAAACGGGTCAGCACATGGAATATGCTGGCAATGTAACACATAGAGAGTAATGAAAGATTAAGCCTATACTACATGCATATTTGGCTGGTGGAAAGCTCTATGGTTACAGTTTTTGCGTAAAGCCAGTTTTTCCCTACTGCAAAGGAATAAATTTTATTTAACTATCCTGGTGGTTGTTAAACATTGAGAATGGTTGACAACATCCTCAATCCCAATTAAAGTAATCATCATTAAAAAAACCAACAATAATTAATTATAGTAACATGATGAGATTCACATGATAATCCAAGTACTAGATACTCAAAACGTCCATAACCGGGGACACGGCTAACCATGATTAGTTTGTACACTCTGCAGAGGTTTGCGCACTTTTCCCCACAAGACTCGATCGCCTCCGTTGGATTTCTCGCACTACATGGTGTTTGAGAAACGAATGACCGAGACATAGTCTTTCAGAAGCGCTAGCACCTTATGATGGATAGATCGTTACACCTACTTTCCCCTACATCTGCTAGCCTAGCTTGTAAGAGTTCGCACGACTTAATCAACTATGCTAGAGCCCATAATAGCTTGCGGCTGCACACGGAAGTTTCTAGTATGAAAATCTCATGATCCCTTTGGGCCTGGGTGGCGGTCCATAAAGAAAAACAACAGGCAATCCTGGAATACCCAGGTACCTCAATCCACCCAGATGTGTGTTTAAGATTCCACCTTAGATAAACCATTCATTAACAAACTCACATCGGTCATGGATATCACTCACCCAATCCACGTCTACTAGCATAGCATGGCATAATAGGCAAACGTAGAAGTAACTCCCAAAGGTTTGATAATACAACAGGTAATAGGTACTACCTCAACTACTTCCCACCCCACATTTTAACTAGATCCTAATCATGCAATGTTTGAGGATTGATCTAATGCAACAAAACTTGGTAGTAAAGAGGTATGATCAAAGTGTTACTTGCCTTGCTGATGATCCGCGAAACCTAGAGATTGGAAATAACAGGCGGCGCACTCCGGGTATTCTATCGCAAACAAACAAACAAGCATACAATAAGTATTCATCTAATACACAAGTAAAACTCAAATAAGAGATCTAACCAGAAAGTTCAACTTAAGAACTCCGGTTTGCAAAAAGAACCAAATCAAACGAAGCAACGAAAGTCAAACGGCGAAAGAAACAAACTTTGTTCTACTAATCTGGATCTAACTCAAATTTTTACAGAAGCAAAAACTTGTTTAAGTTGGTTAAACGGATAGAGGGTTTCGAGACGAACTCCGGGCGCTTGAATCGCCTCATTCCGATAAACGAGCAAAAAGTTATACTAAAACGAAAATCGGATCAGAAATCACGATCAGAAAATAATCGCGGAAAATCCGAGAAAAAGAAAAACGACGAACAGATTAACGAACGAATGTCCGTTATCTGGATCTAAACGACGAATACATTCGTTAAAACGAATGAACGAGTAAACGCTCGCAAAAACAATAAACTGGGAAAAAATCGATCTATTAAAAACGAAACTAATTAAAAAAAACCGGGCGGCGAAAACGACGTTGACCTCGGGCGGCGGGTCCGGCGGGCGGCGGCGGCGGCGCGCGGCTAGGGTTAGGTTTTCGGGCGCGGGTGGGTTGGACGCGGGGCTGAAGGGCTGGGCGGCTCGGGGCGGCGCTATTTGAAGGCTGCCCCCGGGCGGAGTCCCGCTCGGGTACGGCCCGAAGTCGGTTCGCGTTTTTTTAATAATTCCGTGCAGAAAAAAAATAAAAGAAATACTAAACGGACTCCAAAAGTCCTGAAATAAATGTTCCCCGACTTCTAAAATTAAGCCGGACAAAGTGAACATTTATTTGGGGCCTAAATGCAATTTTGAAAAACGTATATTTTTCCTAAATTCAAATAAAATATCGAAAAACTCCGAAATAAAATCTTATTTGATTTTATTATTAAATCCTCAATATTTCTTTATTTTGGGAAAGTCATTTTATTCCCTCTCTCATATTTTTGTAATAGAAATAGTTGATGATAAAATAATTAAAATCAATTGATCCTATTCCCAAAATTTGAGAAAACTCAAATATGAAAATAACGAAATCCCCAACTCTCTCCGTGGGTCCTTGAGTTGCATAGAATTTCTAGGATCAAAACCAAAAGCAAATAAAGTATGATATGCATTGATGATCTAATGTATAACATTCCAAATTGAAAATTTGGGATGTTACAACGAACAAGCTGTTAACAGGCTTTTCGTGGGCCGGCCCGTTACCTTTTGACCAAGTCAAATAGGCCGATCTTTTCATCGGAATGGGCCTCTGTTGGGCCATGCCACGTGTCGATGTATCATAGGCATCTCTTGTCCAATGAATGGATGACATCTGTCCCAACGGTGAGCCAACACGTGTTTCCTCCGACCAATGACAATTTTACACGTGGAAAATCCACATTGGTCCGGGCTGTTAACGGGTTATCGGATCCAAAACCAGACCCGATAGCTTAACACCAACCCGTTACGGTGGATGCCACGTGTCGGTCACCCTTGACGAAAGCACTTCTATGACGTTATCATCATGGAAGTGGACACTTCCGTGATGATAATTTTGGTAATGTCATGGAACACTTCTACGACAACACAGGTACGACTATCTTGATTCTGTCATAAAATCGTCATGGATGTACATGCATGACAGAAAACGTGACCTACTGTGACAAACATGTATCATCACGGAAGTGTCTTTTTTGTAGTGCTCATAATGATCGATCCATGCTTGATACTTCTTGTGCTGGTTCTTTTGTGAAGAAGACTATTGAATTCCGGTGGGATCTTTTGGAAAGAATTAAACGCAACTCTGAAGATTGGGAACTCGACGAAGGTAAAGAGACAGGTATTAAGCTTAAGTATTTTTGTGTTAAATCTTTAATGAATCCCGATGCTTTTCAAAAGTTTAGCACTAAATATGGACTTGACTCTGAGATAGTAGCCTCCTTTTGTGAATCATTTGCTACTCATGTTGATCTCCCTAAATAGAAGTGGTTTAAATATCACCCACCTATTAAAGAAGAAATCAAAGAACCGGTCCTAGCTAAAGAAGAAACTACACTCTATAATGTTGATCCAATTGTTCCTACTGCTTATATTGAGAAACCACCTTTCCCTGTTAGGATAAAGGAACATGCTGAAGTTTCAACTGTGGTCAACAAAAGTTATATTAGAACACCTAAACCTGATGAACAAATTAAAGTAGAACCTAGTGTTGCTATGGTTAAGGATCTCTTGGAAGAAAATGTAGATGGGCATGTTATTTACTTCTGTGAAGAAGCTGCTAGAATTGCCAAACGTGATAAAAAGGATAAACATAGACCTGTTGTTGGCATGCCTGTTGTCTCAGTTAAAATAGGGGATCACTATTATCATGGTTTATGTGACATAGGTGCTAGCGTGAGAGCTATTCCTTATTCCTTATATCAAGAAATTATGAATGACATAGCACCCGTATAGATAGAAGACATTGATGTTACTATTAAACTTGCTAATAGAGACACTATATCACCAATTGGGATTGTTAGAGATGTTGAAGTCTTGTGTGGGAAAATAAAATACCTTACTAATTTTCTTGTTCTTGGTTCCCCAAAAGATGACTTTTGTCCCATTATCTTTGGTAGGCCTTTCTTAAACACCGTTAATGCTAAGATAGATCATGAGAAACAAACTGTTGGTGTTAGTTTTGGTGATTGCTACCTCTTCAGCACTGCGTTGGTTTTCCATTGAAGAGGAAACGGTGATGCAATAAAGTAACGTAAGTATTTCCCTCAGTTTTTGAGAACCAAGGTATCAATCCAGTAGGAGATCACGTTCGAGTCCCACGCACCTACACACCAAATAAGAACCTCGCAACCAACGCGATAAAAGGGTTGTCAATCCCTTCACGGTCACTTACGAGAGTGAGATCTGATAGATATGATAAGATAATGTTTTTAGTATTTTTATGATAAAGAGAAATAAAGATGCAAAGTAAAATAAACGACAAAAGAAATAAATAAGTATTGGAAGATTAATATGATAGAAGATAGACCCGAGGGGCATAGGTTTCACTATTGGCTTCTCTCAAGAGCATAAGTATTACGGTGGGTAAATGAATTACTGTTGAGCAATTGATAGAATTGAGCATAGTTATGAGAATATCTAGGTATGATCATGTATATAGGCATCACATCCGAGACAAGTAGACCGAAACGATTCTGCATCTACTACTATTACTCCACACATTGACCTCTATCCAGCATGCATCTAGAGTATTAAGTTCATAAGAACAGAGTAATGCTTTAAGGAAGATGACAAGATGTAGAGGGATAAACTCATGCAATATGATATAAACCCCATCTTTTTATCCTCGATGGAAACAATACAATACGTGTCGGTTCCCTTTCTATCACTAGGATCGAACACCGCAAGATTGAACCCAAAGCTAAGCACTTCTCCCATTGCAAGAAAGATCAATCTAGTAGGCCAAACCAAACTGATAATTCAAAGAGGCTTGCAAAGATAAACCAATCATACATAAAAGAATTCAGAGGAGAATCAAATATTGTTCATAGATAATCTAGATCATAAACCCACAATTCATCGGATCTTGACAAACACACCGCAAAAAAGATTACATTGAATAGATCTCCAAGAAGATCGAGGAGAACTTTGTATTGAGATCCAAAGAGAGATAAGAAGCCATCTAGCTAATAAATATGGACCCGTAGGTCCGAAGTAAACTACTCACACATCACCGGAGAGGCCATGGAGTTGATGTAGAGGCCCTCTGTGATCAATGCCCCCTCCCGTGGAGCTCCGGAAAAGGCCCCAAGATGGGATCTCTCGGGTACAGAAGGTTGCGGTGGTGGAATTAGGTTTTCGTGGTACTCCTGGATGTTTGGGGGTACATGGACTTATATAGGAGGAAGAAGTACGTCGGTGGAGCAACGAGGGGGGGCCCACGAGGGTGGAGGGCGCGCCCCCTGCCTCGTGGCCTCCTCCGTTGTTTCTTGACGCCCACTCCAAGTCTCTTGGATCACGTTTGTTGAGAAAATCACGTTCCCGAAGGTTTCATTCCGTTTGGACTCCGTTTGATATTCCTTTTCTTCGAAACCCTAAAATAGGAAAAACCAGCAATTTGGGTTGGGCCTCCTATTAGTAGGTTAGTCCCAAAAATGATATAAAAGTGTAAAATAAAGCCCATTGACATCCAAAATAGATAATATAATAGCATGGGGCAATCAAAAATTATAGATACGTTGGAGACGTATCAAGCATCCCCAAGCTTAATTACTGCTCGTCCTCGAGTAGGTAAATGATAAAAGAAGAATTTTTTATGTGGAATGCTTTCTAACATATTTATCAATGTAATTTTTCTTTATTGTGGCGTGAATGTTCAGATCCATAAGATTCAAGACAAAAGTTTAATATTGACATAAAAATAATAATACTTCAAGCATAGTAACTAAGCAAACATGTCTTCTCAAAATAACATTGCCAAAGAAAGTTATCCCTACAAAATCGTATAGTCTGGCTACGCTCTATATTCACCACACAAAATATTTAAATCATGCACAACATCTATGACAAGCCAAGCAATTGTTTCATACTTTTGATGTACTCAAACTTTTTCAATCTTCACGCAATACATGAGCGTGAGCCATGGATATAGCACTATATGGTGGAATAGAATGGTGGTTGTGGAGAAGACAAAAAGGAGAAGATAGTCTCACATCAACTAGGCATATCAACGAGCTATGGAGATGCCCATTAATAGATATCAATGTGAGTGAGTACGGATTGTCATGCAACGGATGCACTAGAGCTATAAGTATATGAAAGCTCAACAAAAGAAAGTAAGTGGGTGTGCATCCAACTTGCTTGCTCATGAAGACCTTGGGCAATTTGAGGAAGCCCATCATTGGAATATACAAGCCAAGTTCTATAATGAAAAGTTCCCACTAGTATATGAAAGTGACAACATAGGAGACTCTCTATCATGAAGATCATGGCGCTACTTTGAAGCACAAGTGTGGAAAAAGGATAGTAACAAGTGTGGAGACTCTCTTTTCCTTTTTTTCCTTTGGGCCTTCTTTTTTTTGGCCTCTTTTTTTTTGGTCTGGAGTCTCATCCCGACTTGTGGGGGAATCATAGTCTCCATCATCCTTTCCTCACTGGGACAATGCTCTAATAATGATGATCATCACACTTTATTTACTTACAACTCAAAAATTACAACTCGATACTTAGAACAAGATATGACTCTATGTGAATGCCTCCGCCGGTGTATCGGGATGTGCAATGATGCATGAGTGACATGTATGAAAATTATGAATGGTGGCTTTGCCACAAATACGATGTCAACTACATGATCATGCAAGCAATATGACAATGATGAAGCATGTCATAATAACGGAACGGTGGAAAGTTGCATGGCAATATATCTTGGAATGGCTATGGAAATGCCATAATAGGTAGGTATGGTGGCTGTTTTGAGGAAGGTATATGGTGGGTTTATGGTACCAGCGAAAGTTGCGTGATACTAGAGAGGCTAGCAATGGTGGAAAGGTGAGAGTGCGTATAATCCATGGACTCAACATTAGTCATAAAGAACTCACTACTTATTGCAAAAATCTACAAGTTATCAAAGCAAAGTATTACGCGCATACTCCTAGGGGGATAGATTGGTAGGAAAAGACCACCGCTCGTCCCCGACCGCCACTCATAAGAAAGACAATCAATAAATAAATCATGCTCTGACTTCATCACATAACGGTTCACCATACGTGCATGCTACGGGAATCACAAACTTTAACACAAGTATTTCTCAAATTCACAACTACTCAACTAGCATGACTCTAATATCACCGTCTCCATATCTCAAAACAATTATCAAGTATCAAACTTCTCATAGTATTCAATGCACTTGTATGAAAGTTTTTATTATTTCCATGTTGATCTAAAGGACTCTCAAAATAATATAAGTGAAGCATGAGAGAACAATTATTTCTATAAAATAAAACCACCACCGGGCTCTAAAAGATATAAGTGAAGCACTAGAGCAAAAATTATATAGCTCAAAAGAAATAGGTGAAGCACATAGAGTATTCTAATAAATTCCCAATCATGTGAGTCTCTCTCAAAAGGTTTTTACAGCAAGGATGATTGTGGTAAACTAAAAAGCAAAGATTCAAATGATACAAGACGCTCCAAGCAAAACACATATCATGTGGTGAATAAAAATATAGCTCCAAGTAAAGTTACCAATAGACGAAGACAAAAGAGGGGATGCTTTCCGGGGCATCCCCAAGCTTAGGCTTTTTGGTGTCCTTGAATTTTAACTTGGGGTTGCATGGGCATCCCCAATCTTAGGCTCTTGCCACTCCTTGTTCCATAATACATCAAATCTTTACCCAAAACTTGAAAACTTCACAACACAAAACTCAAAATAGAAAATCTTGTGATCTCCGTTAGCGAAAGATAACAAAACACCAGTTCAAGGTACTGTAATGAAATCATTCTTGATTTATATTGGTGTTAAACTTACCGTATTCCAACTTCTCTATGGTTTATAAACTCTTTTACTAGCCATAGATTCATCAAAATAAGCAAACAACACACGAAAAACAGAATCTGTCAAAAACAGAACAGTCTGTAGTAATCTGTAGCTAACGTAAACTTCTGGAATCCCAAAAATTCTAAAATAAATTTATGGAAGTGAGGAATTTATCTATTAATCATATGGAAAAAGAATTAACTAAATATCACTATCTGAATAAAAATGGCAGCAATTCTCGTGAGCGCTAAAGTTTCTGATTTTTACAGCAAGATCAAAAAGACTTTCCCCAAGTCTTCCCAACGGTTCTACTTGGCACAAACACTAATTAAACACACAAAAAAACGAAACCAAAACAGAGGCTAGATAAATTATTTATTAAATAACATAAGTAAAAATATTGGGTTGTCTCCCAACAAGTGCTTTTCTTTAAAGCGTTATAGCTAGGCACTGATAATTTTAATGATGCTCACATAAAAGACAAGAATTGAAGCACAAAGAGAGCATCATAAAACACGTGGCAAACACATATAAGTCTAACATACTTCCTATGCATACGCATCTTATAGGAAAACAAATTATCAAGGCAAGCAAAAACTAGCATATGCAAGGAAGCGGAAAGAAACAATAGCAATCTCAACATAACAAGAGGTGATTTAGTAACATGAAAATTTCTACAATCATATTTTCCTCTCTCATAATAATTACATGTAGGATCATAATCAAATTCATCAATATAGCTATCACAAAACATATTCTTAACACGATCCATATGTATGCAAAATTGACACTCTTCCAAAATAGTGGGATTAACATTAAATAAAGTCATGACCTCTCCAAACCCACTTTTATCAAAAACTTCATAAGATTGAACATTATCCAAATATGTGGGATCTAAAGTTGACACTCTTCCAAACCCACTTTCAATATTATTGCAAATACTATTATCAATCTCATATTCATCATGGGGCTTAAATAAATTTTCAAGATCAAAAGAAGAATCACCCCAATCATTTGCAACAAGTAGAGGACATAGCAAAACTAGCATCCCCAAGCTTAGGGTTTTGCACATTATTAGCACAATTTACATTGATAGAATTTATAATAAAATCATTGCAATCATGCTTTTTATTCAAAGATCTATTGCGAATCGCTTCATAAAGTACTTCAACACAATTTCCTGATTCACGAATTTCAAGCAAAACTTCATAAAGATAATCTAGTGCACAAAACTCACTAGCAATTGGTTCATCATAATTGGATCTCTTAAAAATATTAGCAAGCTGATGAGGATCCATAGATCTTAGGTTCTCTCTTTAGCAATAAATAAACAACTATTCCAACCAAATGAGCAAACGAGCCAAGTAAGACATCAAAGCAAATGGAAACACGAATAGAAGAAGGGCGAATAAAACGGCAAGGGTGAAGTGGGGGAGAGGAAAACGAGAAGCAAATGGCAAATAATGTAATGCGAGGGATAAGAGTTTGTGATGGGTACTTGGTATGTCTTGGCGCGAATCTCCTCGGCAACGGCGCCAGAAATCCTTCTTGCTACCTCTTGAGCACTGCGTTAGTTTTCCCTTGAAGAGGAAAGGGTGATGCAGTAAAGTAGCGTAAGTATTTCCCTCAGTTTTTGAGAACCAAGGTATCAATCCAGTAGGAGATCATGCTCGAGTCCCATGCACCTACACAAACAAATAAGAACCTCACAACCAACGCGATAAAGGGGTTGTCAGTCCCTTCACGGTCACTTACGAGAGTGAGATCTAAAAGATATGATAAGATAATATATATGGCATTTTTATGATAAAGAGAAATAAAGATGCAAAGTAAAATAAACAGCAAGAGAAATAACTAAGTATTGGAAGATTAATATGATGGAAGATAGAACTGGGGGCCATAGGTTTCACTAGTGTCTTCTCTCAAGAGCATAAGTACTACGGTGGGTAAACGAATTACTGTCGAGCAATTGATAGAATTGAGCATAGTTATGAGAATATTTAGGTATGATCATGTATATAGGCATCACGTCCGAGACAAGTAGACTGAAATGATTCTGCATCTACTACTATTACTCCACACATCGACCGCTATCCAGCATGCATCTAGACTATTAAGTTCATAAGAACGGAGTAATGCTTTAAGGAAGATGGCATGATGTAGAGGGATAAACTCATGCAATATGATATAAACCCCATATTTTCATCCTCGATGGCAACAATACAATACGTGTCGGTTCCCTTTCTGTCACTGGGATCGAACACCGCAAGATTGAACCCAAAGCTAAGCACTTCCCCATTGCAAGAAAGATCAATCTAGTAGGCCAAACCAAACTGATAATTCGAAGAGACTTGCAAAGATAAACCAATCATACATAAAAGAATTCATAGGAGAATCAAATATTGTTCATAGATAATCTGGATCATAAACCAACAATTCATCGGATCTCGACAAACACACCGCAAAGAAGATTACATCGAATAGATCTCCAAGATGATCGAGGAGAACTTTGTATTGAGATCCAAAGAGAGGGAAGAAGCCATCTAGCTAATAACTATGGACCCGTAGGTCTGAAGTAAACTACTCACACATCACCGGAGAGGCCATGGAGTTGATGTAGAGGCCCTCCGTGATCAATGCCCCCTCTAGTGGAGCTCCGGAAAAGGCATTTGATATTGAGATCCAAAGAGAGGGAAGAAGCCATTTGATATTCCTTTTCTTCAAAACCCTAAAATAGGCACAAAAACAGTAATTTGGGCTGGGCCTCCGATTAGTAGGTTAGTCCCAAAAATGATATATAAGTGTAAAATAAAGCCCATTGACATCCAAAATAGATAACATAATAGCATGGAGCAATCAAAAATTATAGATACATTGGAGACGTGTCAGTGATGAGTCTCATGAGTTTAATTTTTTTCCAAGTTTAGTAGAAAGCATCATGAAAAATAATTGCCTAGTAAGGATGAAATAATTGGTCTTGCTTCTATTGTTGTGCCACCAACTGATCCACTAGAACATTGTTTGCTAGACCATGAAAATGATTTACATACGCATGAAAGAAATGAAATAGATAAGATTTTCTTTGAACAACGTCTTCTGCTTAAACACAATTTGCCTATTTAAACTCTAGGAGGTACTCCTCCACCTAAAGGTGATCTTGTGCTTGAATTAAAACAATTGCCACACACTTTGAAATATGCTTAGTTGATGAAAAGAAGATATATCATGTTATTATTAGTGCTAATCTTTCAGAACATTAAGAAGAAATATTATTGAAAGTTCTAAGGAAGAACCGAGCTGCTATTGGATATACTCTTGATGACCTAAAGGGCATTAGTCCCACTCTATGTTAGCACAAGATTAATATGAAACCCGATGCTAAACCCGTTGTTGATCACTAACGTCGGTTAAATCTGAAGATGAAAGAAGTGGTAAGAATGGAAATATTAAAACTTCTGGAAGCAGGTATAATCTATCTGATATGTGTCCAATGTATCTACTTTTCCAAGCACTTTTGACCTTGTTTTGGACTCTAACTTGCATGATTTGAATGAAACTAACCCAGACTAAGGATGTTTTCAGCAGAATTGCTCTCGCGTTATTTTTGTGCAGAAATAAAACTTCTCGGAACGACCTGAAAATCAACGGAGACATGTTTTGGAATTAATAAAAAATACTTGCGAAATAATCAACACCAGGGGGGCCACACCCTGACCACGAGGGTGCTGGGTGCCCCCCGGGGGGGGTGCCCCCTGCCTCTTGGGCCCCCTGAGGCTCCACCGACGTCAACTCCAACTCTATATATTCATGTTCGGGGAGAAAAAATCAGAGAGAAGCATTCATCGCGTTTTATGATATGGAACCGTCGCCCAGCCCTAATCTCTCTCGGGAGGGCTGATCTGGAGTCCGTTCGCGGCTCCGGAGAGGGGAATTCGTCGCCATCGTCATCATCAACCTTCCTCCATCACCAATTTCATGATGCTCACCGCCATGCGTGAGTAATTAATTCCATCTTAGGCTTGCTGGATGGTGATGGGTTGGATGAGATTTATCATGTAATTGAGTTAGTTTTGTTAGGGATTAATCCCTAGTATCCATTATGTTCTAAGATTGATGTTGCTATGACTTTGCTATGCTTAATGCTTGTCACTAGGGCCCGAGTGCCATGATTTCAGATCTGAACCTATTATGTTTTCATGAATATATGTGAGTTCTTGATCCTATTTTGCAAGACAATAGTCACCTACTATGTGTTATGATCCGGTAACCTCGAAGTGACAATAATCGGGACCACTCCCGGTGATGACCGTAGTTTGAGGAGTTCATGTATTCACTAAGTGTTAATGCTTTGGTCCGGTACTCTATTAAAAGGAGGCCTTAATATCCCTTAGTTTTCGATAGGACCCTGCTGCCACGAGAGGGTAGGACAAAAGATGTCATGCAAGTTCTTTTCCATAAGCACGTATGAATATATTCGGATTACATGCCTACATTACATTGAAGAACTGGAGCTAGTTCTGTGTCACCCTATGTTATAACTTTTGCACGAGGAATCGCATCCGACATAATTATCCATCACTGATCCATCGCCTACGAGCTTTTCACATATTGATCTTTGCTTAGTTACTTTTCTGTTCCCACTGTTACAATCACTACAAAAACTACTACTGTTACTTTTGCCACCATTACCATTACATCCATATTACTTTGATATTAAACACTTTGTTGCAGATATTAAGTCTTTCAGGTGCGGTTGAATTGAAAACTCAACTATTAATACTTGAGAATATTCTTTGGCTCCCCTTGTGTAGAATCAATAAATTTGGGTTGAATACTCTACCCTCGAAAACTGTTGCGATCCCCTATACTTGTGGGTTATCAAGACTATTTTCTAGCACCGATGCCGGGGAGCATAGCTCTATTCTTTGAGTCACATTGGATTTATATCTGCTGATCACTATGAGGAACTTGAAAGATGAAAGAACCAAGATTTTTCCCTCAACTACGAGGGGGTAAAGAACTGCCATCTAGCTATGCACTTGATTCATTTTCTGTTTTGAGTAAACTTGCGACGCCTACACCTGCTATTGATTCTGATATGTCGCATGTTATTGATGATGCCACTTCTACTATGGATGATGCTTATGATGAAACTACTTATATGCTTGATAATACTGTGCCATTAGGTGAATTTCTTGATGAACAACTTGCTAGGGTTAGAGAGAATGAAATTATTGAAACTGATAATATTGATGAAAGTGATCATGAAGATTCTCCAACTAGATATGAATTTCCTAATGTTCCTG
This sequence comes from Triticum urartu, assembly GCF_003073215.2. Classification (NCBI taxonomy): domain Eukaryota; kingdom Viridiplantae; phylum Streptophyta; class Magnoliopsida; order Poales; family Poaceae; genus Triticum; species Triticum urartu. Next base: position 627,346,603 of record NC_053023.1, read on the forward strand.
AGGGTTATGTTATGGATGAAGAAACTGCTAGAGATCTTTTAGCTTGCAAAGATAGATATGATCTTAAGAAACTGTTAGCTAAGTTGAAAGAAAAATCTTTGAATGCTAGAATGAAATAGGACCTTGCTTTTGCTACTTCACCTATTTGTATTTCTGATAAGGATTATGATTTCTCTGTCGATCCTGAGTTAATTACTTTGGTGGAATCTGATCCTTTTATGGCTATGAATCTGAAACTGTTGTGGCACATCTTACTAAATTGAATGATATAGCCACCCTATTCAGTAATGAGGAAAAAATTCGTTACTACTATATTCTTAAGTTATTTCCGTTCTCATTAAAGGGTGATGCTAAAATATGGTTTAATTCTCCTGCTCCTGGTTGTGTGCATAGTCCCTAGGATATGAGTTATTACTTCTCTGCTAAATATTTCCCCGCTCATAAGAAACAAGCTGCCTTAAGGAAAATATATAATTTTGTGAAAATTGAAGACGAGAGTCTCCCACAAGCTTGAGGGAGGCTTCTTCGATTACTTAATGCTTTGCCTGATCATCCTCTCAAGAAAAATGAAATACTCGATATCTTTCATAATGGACTAACCGATGCTTCCAGACACCACCTAGATAGTTGTGCTGGTTGTATTTTCAGGGAAAGAACTGTTGAGCAAGCTGAATTGCTATTGAATAATATGTTGAGTAATGATAATGATTGGACACTTCCTGAACCAACTCCTAAGCCAACTCCGAAGAAAAGCGGTATTCTATTTCTCAGTCCTGAAGATATGCAAGAGGCAAAGAAATCTGTGAAAGAAAATGGTATTAAAGCTGAAGATGTTAAGAATTTACCACCTATTGAAGAAATACATGGTCTTGATAACCCGACACAGGTAGTAAAGGTAAATTTTCTCTATAGATTTGATGAAGGTGATATTCCTCATAATAAGTCTGCTAGCCAAAGCTTGGATGAGGTTGATAATTTTATTGTTAAACAAGAAAACTTCAATGCTTATGTTGATAGAAAATTGAAACATAATGCTTATATGATTGAACACCTGAGTGTTTATATGTCTAGGGTTAAAGGTGACCTTAAGCTTATTAGTAAACATGCTTCTATGGTTACCATTCAAGTAGAACAAGTGCTTAAAGCACAGGTGTCGGTGTCAAAACCGGCGGATCTCGGGTAGGGGGTCCCGAACTGTGCGTCTAGGCCGGATGGTAACAGGAGGCAGGGGACACAAAGTTTTACCCAGGTTCGGGCCCTCTTGATGGAGGTAAAACCCTACGTCCTGCTTGATTAATATTGATGATATGGGTAGTACAAGAGTAGATCTACCACGAGATCAGAGAGGCTAAACCCTAGAAGCTAGCCTATGGTATGATTGTATGTTGTGATTGTCATCCTACGGACTAAAAGCCTTCGGTTTATATAGACACCGGAGAGGGTTAGGGTTACACAAGGTCGGTTACAAAGGAGGAGATATTCATATCTGTATTGCCTAGCTTGCCTTCCATGCCAAGTAGAGTCCCATCCGGACACGAGACGAAGTCTTCAATCTTGTATCTTCATAGTCCAACAATCCGGCCAAAGGAGTCCGGTTGTCCGAAGACCCCCTAATCCAGGACTACCTCAGTAGCCCCTGAACCAGGCTTCAATGACGATGAGTCCGGCGTGCAGTATTGTCTTCGACATTGCAAGGCGGGTTCCTCCCCAAATTTCGTGTACCTGTCGAAATAGTGTCCGGCCTTTTGTGAATGTTGCACTCCTTGGCTTCTATGCCCAATAATGGCCACTTTCCATGTGTCGAGTGAATTTGAAGAGCCAGGGTGTTTTTACATTTACCCCCTAGCTGTGTGAATTAGCTGCCTATTAAAAAGACGAGGATTCAGATCCAAATCACACCATCCTCCCTCGGCGAGCCTTCATCGGAGCGCATTCGACAGAGATCCATTCCATCATGGCCGGTCGACGCAGCTCCTCCTCTCGCTCCCCTAGCCCCAAGCCTGGAGATTGGGAGAGATGTTCCGTCCCGCACAGCAAATTAGTGATGCTTCAGACCAAGGGATTTCTTCCCCCAGCATACATGGTCCCAGTTCGAGCCGGGCTTGCCACCTATAATGGCGGAGAGCAAGCGGAGAGCCTTCCCAATCCCTCCAAGGGAGAGCGGGTATGCCTTGTCCCTTATTTGGTAAGAGGGCTCCGATTTCCAATTCATCCGTTTCACCGGGGGCTCCTGGAGTTCTACGGCCTCCAGTTGCATAACCTTACGCCTGCCTCCATGCTGCATATCGCGGGATTCGTAGCCCTTTGAGAGTTGTTTTTGGGCTGTGAGGCTCATTTCACTCTGTGGAGGAAGTTGTTCTGCCTTGTGCCCCGTTCTCAGAAGGGGTCAATATATCAAGTGGGCGGAGCCGAAGTGTGGCGTATTGCCGGGACCGGATACTTGTCCGGAACCCCAAAGAAGACGTCTGAAGACTGGCCTTCAGAATGGTTTTATATAGAAGACGTCCCCCTCCCGGATCCTATTAGAATCGGCCTTCCTGAGTTCGACAACGCCCCTTTGAAGAAGCGCCGGAGCTGGCATCCATGGAGCTCCTAGGAAGAAGATGACAGGGACATTCTTTACCTGATGAGTCGAATAAGTTTTTTAGCTCGATCCCGATTGACCATGATCGAGGTCATGGCCATATGTATTATGCCGGGGGTGTAGCCGCTTCAATATAGAGGCCACCCCATGTGGGATTTCAACGGGGAGGATGACGCCACCCGCCACGGCCGCAAAGGGTCGGGATCGGCTGCTGACCTAATAAAGATCTTATCCACTTTGTACAAGGGAGAAGAGGAGGAATTCCTTCGTGTCAACCCGCATGGCGGATTTTCTATGTACAATCCTTCGAGCTGGGTAAGCGGAGACTTTTTCTCGCCCATCTGTTTCGTATTACCGTAGTTAAGTATTCAGTCTAGCGATTTCATCGCAGGAGCTGTGCCAGGCTGTAAAGGAGATAAACAGCCCTCCTCCACAACTCGAGGACCCTGGACGGTCCCTTGACCCGGCCTCCCAGGAGGATCCGGACATATCTGTGGAGCTGATCGATGGGGTATTTTACCAATCGAGTAATGACAACGCTTTGGTGGCCATTACGGCCGATTACCCTGGGCTACTTCCAGCCTCACAGGTGACTGAGACCGAAGTCCCAACACTTTGAAAGGGGATCCGTCCTTGTGCTTTTTTGATTGCCATATAACAGCTGTGTTTTGTATGGGAGGTCCTCGAGGTAGAAGGCCGAGCCTACGGCAACTAGCCAACAAGGGGCCGCGAGGCCAGGCAGGCTGAAAAGACCCGCAGTCCGGATTGAGCCACCGGCGCAGCGGTACGGCGCGCCGTGTTTATTGCAAGACATTATTCTTAGAGGAATACTAACGCCCATGCCTTCTTTTCAGGAAAAAGAGCGCTCGCCGGATTATACCCGGAGAGGCTACCAATCGCGCCTCCACCAGCCAGGCTCCAAGGCCGGATTTGGAGGCGGGAACGAATACGAGGCGTGCGCCGGGCGCTCCTCCGATAGAGGATGCGGATAAACTGTCCGCCACCAATTCCGAGGTGGAAAGTGCCATGAACCATAGGCGTCGCCGGACTGTTCTTCCTGACACTTGTTTCTCCCAAGAGGCATTGGATGCCTTCAACTCGGAAGACGCGTACCTCCATGCCGCTCAAAATGGTCTAGCCAGAGCCACGGAGCAGTATGTAAAAGGCAAACAGTGAGAAAATTTGGTGATTATATATATCAGTAGCCCCTGAGACTTGAAACAGTTAGGATAACTGATTTAAGGATCATTTGTTATATAGGTTCTTACAGAAAAGAATATTGAACTGTCCCAGGAGCTGGAAGAGTGCAAAGCCCAACTTCAGGCCGCACTGGCCGCAGCAGGGGAGCCCAAAGAGACCCCCTCTGGTAACATATCCTTCGAATGATAAGTATCATATTAGAAGGCGGCGTATATACAGATTTGATGATAAAATTGCAGATGACGCTGGAATAATCCGGATAAGCAACAACTCATAGCCAGCTGAAGGCCAGTGAGAGCGTGCTTACGAGGGTGAGGCACGAGAAGAATGATCTCCTAGATGCCAACACCAAGCTGGGCGTGGAAATAAAAGATGTTCGTGCCCAACTTTCGGACTCTGTTAAGGAGAATCGGCGGCTTCGACGCGACATATTTAGTAAGTGCTTGAACGAACTTTGAAAAAGAGTTCGGTGAGGAAGCTGACTGACAGAGTTATGTCTGTAGGTATGCTAACAGGTCGTCCTGCCGAGGAGATGCCCGGTTCAACGAGTGATCTTTTTCCCGAGCTCTCACAGTTGCATGAATGAGTTCGGTAGGTGATGCAAGGCGTCGCCCAGGCCTTGTGGCCATCCGTCTCCATACCCAAAGGCCTTGGAGAGCTTGCAGAAAAGCTGAAGGGAGCACAGCGGCGCTTCCGATTATGGAAGATATCGGCCTGCCGTCAGGGCGCCAGGGAAGCCTGGGCAATGGTGAAGACACGGTACACGAAGGCTGGCCCGAACCACATGGCCGAAGTCGGACCTGTGGGGCCTGATGGGAAGGAGATCCCTGTGATCTTAGTGTACGGCCAAGTAGAATTGGCCGCAAAGTATTCCCAACAGGACTGTAGACTAGACAGCCTATTGGATGGTATTGAAGAGGAATTCATCCAGTCAAATTGACTATGTAATTTTAAAGTGACATGTATAATGCCTTCTAGCCGGATTGTAGATCATTTGTCATGGCGGACCTTTTCGCTTCAACCTCGGGACCCGACAGTCCGGAGTGTATCCGAATACCCTCTCAGTTATGTAAGAACCGGGGCATGCATGGAGACAAGGCGTAGGTGTCATTAGTGCTTTATCAGACAAGTGCCCAACTAGTTATGTTATATTACATGGGTAGTAAGAAACATCTTCCAGGGAGAATAGTTCCGTTAAGGGTTCCTTTCCCTGGGTAAGCATGCCCTAAAGTGCATGTCCGGACTGCGATAAGAAGCGCAGAAAAATCATCTGGGGTAGATATGGATAATAAAAGACATATTTTGTTCACTGACCGAATATTCCCTTAAGAACGCTAGCTTTCGGCTTCACCCAGTCTGAGGTACACGTCCGGCTGACCCGGCGGTAACAATCGCAGAGGTGCTCCCCTTATGCCCTAGCCGAATTAACGGGAATGTAGGGCATAAATACAAGAGCCAGGCAACCCAGCTTGGCCAAAACTTAAGTCATATCGATGCATATAATGGTGAAAAAAGGTACATGCGGAAGTATAACACATGTGTTGGGCGTGAGGCCCGGGAAAATAATTAAAGCTTCTGTGAAAGAAGCCCCCAGGTATGAAGAGTGCGGCTAGCGCATCTGCAATGTACGAGTGAGGCACAAGGTGACCCTTGAAAGCCTAGAGAAATAAAAGAAAGAAAGGGAAACAAGACAGATGATGCATATGCAGAAAATGGACAAAGGGAGGGGACTAACATAGAGTCCGGTGCTAAGCGTAGAATCTTCGAAGCCTGGCTGCGTTCCATGGGTTCGGCTCAAGTCGACTAGTCGATGCATCCCGCAGTCGGTACGCTCCAGCAGTCAGAACTTGGTCGATAATGAAGGGACCTTCCCATTGGGGCTCGAGCTTGTTCTTTTTCTTATCCGGCAGCCACAGAACTAGTTCGCCAACATTATAAGTTTTGGCCCGTACTTCTCTGCTTTGGTATCTGTGAGCCTGTTGCGGGTAAAATGCGGAACGGGCTTTGGCTACGTCGCGCTCTTCCTCCAAGGTGTCTAGACTGTCCTGCTGATCGAGCTCGGCTTCTCTTTCTTCGTACATGCGCACTCGAGGTGAGTCATGAATTATGTCACAGGGCAGGACTGCCTCTGCGCCGTACACCATAAAAAATGGTGTATATCTGGTACTATGATTCGGCGTGGTCCGCAGCCCCCAGAGTACGGAGTCGAGATCCTCTACCCAGTGCATGTCAGACTCCGTTAAGGAGCACACTAATCTTGGTTTAATACCGCTCATTATAAGACCATTTGCTCATTCGACTTGTCCGTTGGTTTGTGGGTGATAGACTGAAGCATAATCGAGCTTGATGCCCATTTTGCTGCACCAGAGTTTTACCTCGTCGACCGTGAAGTTCGTGTCATTATCAGTGATGATGCCGTGGGGGACGCTGTAATGGTGTACAACCCCGGATACGAAATCTATCACCGGTCCGGATTCAGCTGTTTTAACCGGTTTAGCCTCTATCCATTTGGTGAATTTATCCACCATGACCAATAAGTATTTTTTTCTTGTGGGTTCCCCCTTTAAGGGGTCCAACCATGTCAAGCCCCCAGACCGCGAAGGGCCATGTAATGGGGACTGTTTGGAGGGCGGAGGGTGGCATGTGGCTTTGATTTGCAAAGAGCTGGCAACCGGCGCAACGTTGGACCAAGTCCTGTGCATCTGCCCAGGCTGTTGGCCAGTAGAATCATGTACGGAAGGCCTTGCTTACAAGAGCCCGGGCTGTAGCGTGATGACCGCTGAGTCCGGCGTGAATTTCTGCCAAAAGGTTCCGCCCTTCCTCTTCAGAGATGCACCTTTGAAGGACTCCGGTAACGCTTTTTTGTACAATTCTCCCTCATGGACCCTGTAGGCCTTGGATCGCCGCACTATGCAGCGTGCCTCATTTTGGTCCTCTGGAAGTTCTTGTCTAGTTAGGTAGGCCAGGAATGGTTCTGTCCACGGGGCAATAATGGCCATTATTTCGTGGGCTGAATGTGTTATTTCGGTGGCGGGGCCTCCGATTGTGTCAGAGAGTTCGGTATCGGGTATTTTGGCCGGGTCCAGACTGTTGTTACCGGTGTCCCCTTCCCATGCTACGGATGGCTTGAAGAGCCTTTCCAGAAATATGTTGGGAGGGACCGCATCGCGTTTTGCGCCGATGCGGGCGAGGATATCTGCCGCCTGATTGTTTTCCCGAGCCACATGGTGAAATTCGAGCCCCTCGAACCGAGCTGGAATTTTTAGGACGGCATTGCGATAAGCTGCCATTTTCGGATCCTTGGCATCAAAGTCTCCATTTATTTGGGATATCGCGAGGTTCGAATCCCCGCGCACCTCTGGGCGTTGAATGCCCATGGATACTGCCATCCGGAGACCATGTAGAAGGGCCTCATATTCGGATGCGTTGTTGGAGTCTGTATACATTATCTGTAGTACGTACTGAACTGAATCTCCTGTTGAGGACGTCAAAACGACGCCAGCCCGCAGACCAGCCAACATTTTGGAGCCGTCAAAGTGCATGATCCAGTTTGAATATGTGCCGTACCCCTTAGGGAGTTCGGCTTCCGTCCACTCGGCGACGAAGTCAGCCAAAACTTGCGATTTAATAGCTCGCTGTGGCTTGTAAGTTATGTCGAACGGGAGGAGCTCAATGGCCCATTTGGCAATCCGGCCCATCGCGTCGCAGTTGTTTATAATATCGTTAGGTGGTACTTCTGAGGCTACCGTTATCGAACACTCTTGAGAGTAGTGTCGCAGCTTCCGGGATGCCATAAATACCGCGTACGCTATCTTTTGATAATGCGGGTACCGTGATTTGCATGGAGTAAGGACAGTGGACACATAGTATACCAGCTTTTAAAGGGGGAATTTGTGTCTGTCCGCTTCTCGTTCGATGACGAGCACTGCGCTTACTACTTGATGAGTTGCCGCAATGTATAATAGCATTGGTTCGCCAATGTTTGGCGCGGCCAGGACTGGGTTTGTTGCCAATATGGCTTTTATTTCTTTGATTCCGGCCGTGGCGGCATCCGTCCACTCGAAGTGTTCGGTGAGCCGGAGGAGGCGATAAAGGGGTAACGCCTTTTCTCCCAAGCGGGAGATAAAACGGCTTAGAGCCGCCACGCATCCAGTCAATTTTTGTATTTGTTTGAGGTCTGTTGGGGTAGCCAACTGTGACAACGCTCGGATTTTGGCCGGATTAGCTTCAATACCTCTACTGGAGACAATGAATCCCAGGAGCTTTCCAGCTGGTGCGCCGAAAACGCATTTTTCCGGATTGAGCTTGATGTCATATGTTCGGAGGTTATCAAATGTGAGCTTCAAGTCGTCTACTAGAGTTTCGACATGCTTGGTTTTAGCGACCACATCATCTACGTATGCCTCCCCTGTTTTGCCGATCTGGTTTGCCAGACATGTCTGAATCATGCGCTGATATGTTGCGCCGGTGTTTTTGAGCCCGAAGGGCATTGTGTTGAAGCAGAATGGGCCGTATGGTGTGATGAATGCTGTTGCGGCTTGGTCTGGCTCTGCAATTTTAATTTGATGGTAGCCGGAATATGCGTCGAGGAAACACAATGAATCGTGTCCTGCGGTGGCGTCGATGATTTGATCGATGTGGGGGAGGGGGAAAGGATCCTTTGGGCAGGCCTTGTTATGGTCCTTAAAATCGACGCACAAGCACCAGGATTTGTCCTTCTTTGGTACCATCACCAGGTTTGCTAGCCAGTCCGGATGTTTTATGTCTCTGATGAATCCGGTCTCCAATAGCTTGGCTAGTTCCTCTCCCATGGCTTGTCTCTTAGGTTCGGAGAAACGCGGAAGAGCCTGCTTAACTGGTTTGAATCCTTTTAGGATAGTTAGGTTGTGCTCGGCCAGCTTGCGTGGGATTCCAGCTTGCGTAGGAACTCTCGCAGTGCGGCGTCGACATCAGGGTTTAATTGTGCCCCGACGGAAGCTGTTTTTGTAGGGTCTGTTGGATGGACTTGGAATTTGACTATCTCATCCGCCGGTTTAAAGGAGGTGGACTTGGATCTTTTATCGAGTGTCACACCGTCCCTGTTCATCGTGGAGCGCAGCGCAGTTAGTTCCTCGGCCGCTAGGGCTTCGGATAGTGCCTCGAGGGCCAGTGCGGCTGTCTTATTTTCGGCGCGGAGTGCTATGTCCGGATCACTAGCAAGAGTGATGATTCCATTGGGCCCGGGCATTTTGAGCTTCATGTACCTGTAATGGGGCATGGCTTGGAAGATTGTAAACGCCTCCCACCCTAGTAGAGCGTTGTATCCGCTGCTGAACGGGGCCAGTTGGAATGTAATTTCTTCGGACCTGTAATTATCCGGCGTGCCGAATACCACATCTAGTGTGATTTTCCCAGCACAGCGTGCTTCCCGACTGGGGATGATTCCTCTAAAGGTTGTGCTACTTTGCTCAATGCGGCTCCAGTCTATTTCCATCTTTTGAAGAGTTTCCTCATAGATGAGGTTTAATCCGCTGCCACCGTCCATGAGTACCTTGGTGAGTCGAAAGCCGTCCATGATTGGACTGAGGACCAGTGCGGCTGGTCCTCGGGCTATTCGGAATTTGGGTTCGTCACTGGCATTGAAGGTAATAGCCGTGTCACTCCGAGGATTTATTTCTGCTACGTGGCAGATTTCGGCCATGCTGCGAGTGTTCGCTTGCGTCTATTATTTGACGCGAAGGTCTTAAAGACCGTTAACACCGTATTGTTGTCCACGGGATGGTGCTCTATGGTATTTGGGAGGAGTAGATCCTCACCACTTTTGGCCACCTGCCGGAGTATCCACCATGCTCTAAGGCTGTGCGTTGGTATTGCATCCGCTGTACTATGAATTTTGCAGGGTCCATTGAGCCATCCCTCTAGTACAGTTCCTTGCCCCATAGAGGGCTTTTGCTTTTTGGTAGTTAACCCAGGTGTATTGTGATAATGTCCCCTTTTATTTTGGACTAGGTTTGTATTCAGGGCCGGATTATCCCAAAATTTTATTTCGGTTTTCCGGGCGCTTTCCATCGCACAGTACTTTCGTACTATGGACACCATGTCGGCAAAGCGTGTAATTTCGTGGTGACTTATGGCGTTGAGGATTCCCTTGTCCGTGCAATTATTGCAGAAGAATGAAATTGCGTCTTCCTCGCGGCAGTCCTTTATCCTGTTCATGACCAGGAGGAATCTGGCCCAATAATGGTGTACTGTTTCTTCGGGCTCTTGCCTAATTTGGGATACATCGCTTATGTTTGGGTGGGTGGGTTTAATTGAGCCCGAATCCTCATCCAATCTGAGACTCAGGGGCCAAGGAGTTTCTGAACTCGGAAGTTTGGATTCTTGGATGTTTTTCGATAAATCTAGCCCGCTGCCTGACTCTAGGTTCAGGCCTTGAGTGACGTACTCCCCTTCACGGGTATCCGGCTTGGAGGGATCGGGAATCCGGACATAGCTAGTACTTAAGATAGATGAAGGGTTGCCGCATTGTTCCTCCACCACTGCAACGTGATGGGTGACCTGGGGAGACTTGATCTCTCTCAGATCGGGTTTAGGCCCAATCTGATCATAGTCTGTAGCGACTCCCAAGGCGGCGATGCGATCCAGGAGCTCGTTCAGGGAAGAGAGCCCCATTGGATCTAACTGCTCAGCGAGTTCCGAGTTAACGTGAAGATTGCTTTCGATGACCCGAGAAGTCATCATCGGCGCAACGGCCGAACAGGTGGTCATAAGAAAACCACCTAGCCGGAGAGCTTGGCCGACAGCCAAAGCTCCTTTAGCAACAGTGTCGTCTTTAAAGATGGGATGAGACATCCTTCCTGGTGGCGACGACACAGCGGAACTCTCAATGAAAGCACCAATGTCGGTGTCAAAACCGGCGGATCTCGGGTAGGGGGTCCCGAACTGTGCGTCTAGGCCGGATGGTAACAGGAGGCAGGGGACACGATGTTTTTCCAGGTTCGGGCCCTCTTGATGGAGGTAAAACCCTACGTCCTGCTTGATTGACATTGATGATATGGGTAGTACAAGAGTAGATCTACCACGAGATCAGAGAGGCTAAACCTTAGAAGCTAGCCTATGGTATGATTGTATGTCATTCTACGGACTAAAACCCATCGGTTTATATAGACACCGGAGAGGGTTAGTGTCGGTGTCAAAACCGGCGGATCTCGGGTAGGGGGTCCCGAACTGTGCGTCTAGACCGGATGGTAACAGGAGGCAGGGGACACGAAGTTTTACCCAGGTTCGGGCCCTCTTGATGGAGGTAAAACCCTACGTCCTGCTTGATTAATATTGATGATATGGGTAGTACAAGAGTAGATCTACCACGAGATCAGAGAGGCTAAACCCTAGAAGCTAGCCTATGGTATGATTGTATGTTGTGATTGTCGTCCTACGGACTAAAACCCTTTGGTTTATATAGAAACCGGAGAGGGTTAGGGTTACACAAGGTCGGTTACAAAGGAGGAGACATCCATATCCGTATTGCCTAGCTTGCCTTCCACGCCAAGTAGAGTCCCATCCAGACATGAGACGAAGTCTTCAATCTTGTATCTTCATAGTCTAACAGTCCATCCAAGGGAAATAGTCCGGCTATCCGGAGACCCCCTAATCCAGGACTCCCTCAGTAGCCCCCGAACCAGGCTTCAATGACGATGAGTCCAACACGCAGTATTGTCTTCGGCATTGCAAGGCGGCTTCCTCTCCAAATTCTGTGTACATGTCGAAATAATGTCCGGTTTCTTGTGAATGTTTGTACTCCTTGGCTTCTATGCCCAATAATGGCCACTTTCCATGTGTCGAGCGAATGTGAAGAGCCGGGGTGTTTTCACATTTACCCCCCTAGCTGTGTGAATGAGCCGCCTATTTAAAAAGACGAGGATTCAGATCCAAATCACACCATCCTCCTTTGGCGAGCCTTCATCAGAGCGCACCTGACAGAGATCCATTCCATCATGGCCGATCGACGCAGCTCCTCCTCTCGCACCCCTAGCTCCAAGCCTGGAGATTGGGACAGATGTTCCATCCCGCACAGCAAATTAGTGATGCTTCAGTACAAGGGATTTCTTCCCCCAGCGTACCTGGTCCCGGTTTGAGCCAGGCTTGCTACCTATAATGGCGGAGAGCAAGCGGAGAGCCTTCCCAATCCCTCCAAGGGAGAGCGGGTATGCCTTGTCCCTTATTTGGTAAGAGGGCTCGGATTCCCAATTCATCCGTTTCTCCGGGGGCTCCTGGAGTTCTACGGCCTCTAGTTACACAACCTTACGCTTGCCTCCGTGCTGCATATCGCGGGATTCATAGCCCTTTGCGAGTTGTTTTTGGGCTGTGAGGCTCATTTCGCTCTGTGGAAGAAGTTGTTCTGCCTTGTGCCCTGTTCTCAGAAGGGGTCAATATATCAAGTGGGTGGAGCCGAAGTGTGGCGTATTGCCGGGACCGGATACCTGTCCGGGACCCCAAAGAAGACGTCCGAAGACTGGCCTTCAGAATGGTTTTATATAGAAGACGTCCCCCTCCCGGATCCTATTCAGATCGGCCTTCCTGAGTTTGACAACGCCCCTTTGAAGAAGCGCCGGAGCTGGCGTCCACGGAGCTCCCTGGAGGAAGATGACAGGGATATTCTTTACCTGATGAGCCGGATAAGTTTTTTAGCTCGATCCGGATTGACCATGATCGAGGCCATGGCCACATGCATCATGCGGGGGGTGCAGCCGCTTCAGTATAGAGGCCACCCCATGTGGGATTTCAACGGGGAGGATGACGCCACCCGCCACAGCCGCAAAGGGCCGGGATCGGCTGCTGATCTAATAAAGATCGTATCCACTTTGTACAAGGGAGAAGAGGAGGAATTCCTTCGTGTCAACCCGCAGGGCGGATTTTCTATGTACAATCCTCCGAGCTGGGTAAGCGGAGACTTTTTATCGCCCATCCATTTCATATTCCCGTAGTTAAGTATTCATTCTAGCGATTTCATTCGCAGGAGCTGCGCTAGGCTGTAAAGGAGATAAACAGCCCTCCTCCACAACCCGAGGACCCTGGACGGTCCCTTGACCCGGCCTCCCAGGAGGATCCGGCCATATCCGTGGAGCTGATCGATGGGGTATTTTACCAAGCAAGTAATGACAATGCTTTGGTGGCCATTACGGCTGATTACCCTGGGCTAGTTCCAGCCTCACAGGTGACTGAGACCGAAGTCCCAGTAGTTCAAAAAGGGATCCGTCCTTGCACTTTTTTGATTGCCGTATAACAGCCGTGTTTTGCAGGGGAGGTCCTCGGGGCAGAAGGCCGAGCCTGTGGCAACTAGAAAACAAGGGGCCGCGAGGCCAGGAAGGCTGAAAAGATCCGCAGTCCGAATTGAGACACCGACGCAGCGGTACAGCGCGCCATCTTTATTGCAAGACATTATTCTCAGAGGCATATTAACGCCCATGCCTTCTTTTCAGGAAAAAGAGCGCTTGCCAGACTATGCCCGGAGAGGCTACCAATCGCGCCTCCACAAGCCAGGCTCCAAGGCCGGATTCGGAGGCCAAGGCGTGCGCCGGGTGCTCCTCCGATAGAGGATGCGGATAAACTGTCCGCCACCCATTCCGAGGTGGAAAGTGCCATGAACCACAGGCGTCGCTGGGCTATTCTTCATGATGCTTGTTTCTCCCAAGAGGCATTGGATGCCTTCAACTCAGGAGACGCGCACCTCCGTGCCGCTCAAAATGGTCTAGCCAGAGCCAGGGAGAAGTATGTAAAAGACATACGGGTGAGAAAATTTGATGATTATATATATATCAGTAGCCCCTGAGACTTGAAACGGTTAGGATAACTGATTTAAGGATCATTTGTTATGCAGGTTCTTACAGAAAAGAATACTCAACTATCCCAGGAACTGGAAGAGTGAAAAGCCCAACTTCAGGTCACACTGGCCGCAGCAGGGGAGCCCAAAGAGACCCCTCCGGTAACATATCCTTCGAATGATAAGTATCATATTAGAATGCAGCGTATTTGCAGATCTGATGATAAAATTGTAGATGATGCTGGAGTAAATCCGGATAAGCAACAGCTCATACGCCAGCTGAAGGCCGCTGAGAGCGTGCTTGCGAGGGTGAGGCAGGAGAAGAATGATCTCCTAGATGCCAACACCAAGCTGGGTGTGGAACTAAAAGATGTTCGTGCCCAACTGTCGGACTCTGTTAAGGAGAATCGGTGGCTTCGACGCGGCATATTTAGTAAGTGATTGAACGAACTTTGAAAAAGAGTTCGACGAGGAAGCTGGCTGACAGTGTTATGTCTGTAGGTATGCTAACAGGTCGTCCTGCCGAGGAGATGCCCAGTTCAACGGGTGATCTTCTTCCCGAGCTCTCACAGCTGCACGAACGAGTTCGGCAGGTGATCCAAGGCGTCGCCCAGGCCTTGTGGCCATCCGTCTCCATACCCGAAGGCCTTGGAGAGCTTTGCAGAAAAGCTGAAGGGAGCACGGCGGCGCTTCCGGCTATGGAAGATATCGGCCTGCTGTCAGGGCGCCAGGGAAGCCTGGGCAATGGTGAAGACACGGTACACGAAGGCTGACCCGAACCACATGGCCGAAGTCGGACCTGTGGGGCCTGATGGGAAGGAGATCCCTGTGATCTTAGTGTACGGCCAAGTAGAATTGGCCGCAAAGTATTCCCAACAGGACTGTAGACTAGACAACCTATTGGATGGTATTGAAGAGGAATTCAACCAGTCAAATTGACTATGTAATTTTAAAGTGACATGTATAATGCCTTCTAGCCGGATTGTAGATTGTTTGTCGTGGCAGACCTTTTCGCTTCAACCTCGGGACCCGACAGTCCGGAGTGTATCCGAATACCCTCTCGGTTATGTAAGAACCGGGGCATGCGTGGAGACCAGGTGTAGGGGTCATTAGTGCTTTATCAGACAAGTGCCCAACTAGTTATGTTATATTACATGGGTAGTAAGAAACATCTTCCGGGGAGAATAGTTCCGTTGAGGGTTCCTTTCCCTGGGTAAGCATGCCCTAAAGTGCATGTCCGGACTGCGATAAGAACCGTAGAAAAATCATCTGGGGGAAGATATGAATAATAAAGGTCATCTTTTGTTCACCGACCGAATATTCCCTTAAGAACGCTAGCTTTCGGCTTCACCCAGTCTGAGGTACACGTCCGGCTGACCCGGCGGTAACAATCGCAGAGGTGCTCCCCTTATGCCCTAGCCGAATTAACGGGAACATAGGGCATAAATACAAGAGCCAGGCAACCCAGCTTGGCCAAAACTTAAGTCATATCGATGCATATAATGGTGAAAAAAGGTACATGCGGAAGTATAACACATGTGTTGGGCGTGAGGCCCGGGAAAATAATTAAAGCTTCTGTGAAAGAAGCCCCCGGGTATGAAGAGTGCGGCTAGCGCATCTGCAATGTACGAGTGAGGCACAAGGTGACCCTTGAAAGCCTAGAGAAATAAAAGAAAGAAAGGGAAACAAGACAGATGATGCATATGTAGAAAATGGACAAAGGGAGGGGACTAACATAGAGTCCGGTGCTAAGCATAGAATCTTCAAAGCCTGGCTGCGTTCCATGGGTTCGGCTCGAGTCGACTAGTCGATGCATCCCGCAGTGGGTACGCTCCATCGGTCAGAACTTGGTCGATAACGAAGGGACCTTCCCATTTAGGCTCGAGCTTGTTCTTTTTCTTATCCGACAGTCGTAGAACTAGTTCGCCAACATTATAAGTTTTGGCCCGTACTTCTCTGCTTTGGTATCTGCGAGCCTGTTGCTGGAAAAATGCGGAACGGGCTTTGACTACGTCACGCTCTTCCTCCAAGGTGTCCAGACTGTCCTGCCGATCGAGCTCGGCTTCTCTTTCTTCGTACATGCGCACTCGAGGTGAGTCATGAATTATGTCACAGGGCAGGACTGCCTCTGCGCCGTACACCATAAAAATGGTGTATATCCGGTACTACGATTCGGCGTGGTCCGCAGCCCCCAAAGTACGGAGTCGAGCTCCTCTACCCAGTGCGTGTCAGATTCCGTTAAGGAGCGCACTAATCTGGGTTTAATGCCGCTCATTATAAGACCATTTGCTCGTTTGACTTGACCATTGGTTTGTGGGTGATAGACTGAAGCATAATCGAGCTTGATGCCCATTTTGCTGCACCAGAGTTTTACCTCGTCGGCCGTGAAGTTCGTGCCGTTATTAGTGATGATCCTTTGGGGGACGCCGTAACGGTGCACAACCCCGGATATGAAATCTATCACCGGTCCGGATTCGGCTGTTTTAACCGGTTTAGCCTCTATCCATTTGGTGAATTTATCCACCATGACCAATAAGTATTTTTTCTTATGGGTTCCCCCTTTAAGGGTTCCAACCATGTCAAAGCCCCAGACCGCGAAGGGCCACGTAATGGGGATTGTTTGGACGGCGGTGGGTGGCATGTGGCTTTGATTTGCAAAGAGCTGGCAACCGGCACAACGTTGGACCAAGTCATGTGCATCTGCCCTGGCCGTTGGCTAATAGAATCATGTACGGAAGGCCTTGCTTACAAGAGCTCGGGCTGCGGCGTGATGACCGCCGAGTCCGGCATGAATATCTGCCAAAAGGTTCCGCCCTTCCTCTTCGGAGATGCACCTTTGAAGGACTCCGGTAGCGCTTTTTTTGTACAATTCTCCCTCATGGACCCTGTAGGCCTTGGATCGCCGCACTATGCAGCGTGCCTCATTTTGGTCCTCCAGAAGTTCCTGTCTAGTTAGGTAGGCCAGGAATGGTTCTGTCCACGGGGAAATAATAGCCATTATTTCGTGGGCTGAATGTGTTATTTCGGTGGCGGAGCCTCCGATTGTGTCACAAAGTTCGGTGTCGGGTATTTTGTCCGGGTCCGGACTATTGTTACCGGTGTCCCCTTCCCATTCTACGGATGGCTTGAAGAGCCGTTCCAGAAATATGTTGGGAGGGATCGCGTCGCGTTTTGCGCCGATGCGGGCGAGGATATCCGTCGCCTGGTTGTTTTCCCGAGCCACATGGTGAAATTCGAGCCCCTCGAACCGAGCTGACAATTTTAGGATGGCATTGTGATAAGCTGCCATTTTCGGATCCTTGGCATCGAAATCTCCATTTATTTGGGATATCGCAAGGTTCGAATCCCCGCGCACCTCTAGGCGTGGAATGCCCATGGAAACTGCCACCCGGAGACCATGTAGAAGGGCCTCATATTCGGCTGTGTTGTTGGAGTCCGTATACATTATCTGTAGTACGTATTGAATGGTATCTCCTGTTGGGGACGTCAAAACGACGCCAGCCCCCAGACCAGCCAGCATTTTTGAGCCGTCGAATTGCATGATCCAGTTTGAATATGTGTCGTACTCTTTAGGGAGTTCGGCTTCCGTCCACTCAGCGACAAAGTCAGCCAAAACTTGCGATTTGTAGCTCGCCATGGCTTGTAAGTTATGTCGAACAGGAGGAGCTCAATGGCCCATTTGGCAATCCGGCCCGTCGCGTCGCGGTTGTTTATAATATCGTTAAGTGGTACTTCCGAGGCTACCGTTATCGGACACTCTTGAAAGTAGTGTCGCAGCTTCCGGGATGCCATAAATACCGCGTACGCTATCTTTTGATAATGTGGGTACCGTGATTTGCATGGAGTAAGGACAGTGGACACATAGTAAACCAGCTTTTGAAGGGGGAATTTGGGTCCGTCCACTTCTCGCTCGACGACGAGCACTGCGCTTACTACTTGATGAGTTGCCGCGATGTATAATAGCATTGGTTCGCCAATGTTTGGCGCGGCCAGGACTGGGTTTGTTGCCAATATGGATTTTATTTCGTTGAGTCCGGCCGAGGCGGCATCCGTCCACTCGAAGTGTTCGGTGCGCCGGAGAAGGCGATAAAGGGGTAATGCCTTTTCTCCCAAGCGGGAGATAAAGCGGCTTAGAGCTGCCACACATCCAGTCATTTTTTGTATTTGTTTGAGGTCTGTTGGGGTAGCCAACTATGACAACGCTCGGATTTTGGCCGGATTAGCTTCAATACCTCTACTGGAGACAATGAATCCTAGGAGCTTTCCGGCTGGTACACCGAAAACGCATTTTTCCGGATTGAGCTTGATGTCACATGTTCAGAGGTTGTCAAATGTGAGCCTCAAGTCGTCTACTAGAGTTTCGACATGCTTGGTTTTAATGACCATGTCATCCACGTATGCCTCCACAGTTTTGCCGATCTGGTTTGCCAGACATGTTTGAATCATGCGCTGATATGTTGCGCTGACGTTTTTGAGCCCGAAGGGCATTGTGTTGAAGCAGAATCGGCCGTATGGTGTGATGAATGCCGTTGCGGCTTGGTTAGGCTCCGCCATTTCAATTTGATGGTAGCCGGAGTATGCGTCGAGAAAACACAATGAATCGTGTCCTGCGGTAGCATCGATGATTTGATCGATGCAGGGGAGGGGGAAGGGATCCTTTGGGCAGGCCTTGTTAAGGTCCTTAAAATCGACGCACAAGCGCCAGGATTTGTCCTTCTTTGGTACCATCACTAGGTTTGCTAGCCAGTCCGGATGTTTTATATCTCTCATGAATCCGGCCTCCAATAGCTTGGCTAGTTCCTCTCCCACGGCTTGTCTCTTAAGCTCGGAGAAACGTCGAAGAGCCTGCTTGACTGGCTTGAATCCTTTTAGGATATTTAGGCTGTGCTCAGCTAGCCTGCGTGGTATTCCTAGCATGTCTGAAGGGTGCCAGGCAAAAATGTCCCAGTTCTCGCGTAGGAACTCTCGCAGTGCGGCGTCGACATCAGGGTTTAATTGTGCCCCGACGGAAGCTGTTTTTGTAGGGTCCGTTGGATGGACTTGGAATTTGACTATTTCGTCCGCCAGTTTAAAGGAGGTGGACTTGGATCTTTTATCGAGTATCACATCATCCTTGTTCACTGTGGAGCGCAGCGTAGTTAGTTCCTCGGCCGCTAGGGCTTCGGATAGTGCCTCGAGGGCCAGTGCGGCTGTCTTATTTTCGGCGCGGAGTGCTATGTCCGAATCACTAGCAAGAGTGATGATTCCGTTGGGCCCGGGCATTTTGAGCTTCATGTACCCATAATGGGGTATGGCTTGGAAGATTGTAAACGCCTCCCGCCCTAGTAGAGCATGGTATCCGCTGCTGAACGGGGCCACTTGGAATGTAATTTCTTCGGACCTGTAATTATCCGGCGTGCCGAATACCACATATAGTGTGATTTTCCCAGCACAGCGTGCTTCCCGACTGGGGATGATTCCTCTAAAGGTTGTGCTACTTTGTTCAATGCGGCTCCAGTCTATTTCCATATTTTGAAGAGTTTCCTCATAGATGAGGTTTAATCCGCTGCCGCCGTCCATGAGTACCTTGGTGAGTCGAAAGCCGTCCACGATTGGACTGAGGACCAGTGAGGATGGTGTTCGGGCTGTTCGGAATTTGGGTTCGTCACTGGCATTGAAGGTAATAGCTGTGTCACTCCAAGGATTTATTTCTGCGATGTGGCATATTTCGGCCATGCTGCGGAGTGTTCGCTTGCGTCTATTATTTGATGCGAAGGTCTCAAAGACCGTTAACACCGTATTGTTGTCCACGGGATGGTGCTCTGTGGTTTTAGGGAGGAGTAGATCCTCACCACTTTTGGCCACCTGCCGGAGTATCCAACATGCTCTAAGGCTGTGCGTTGGTATTGCATCCGCTGTACTATGAATTTTACAGGGTCCGTTGAGCCATCCCTCTAGTAAGGTTCCTTACCCCGTAGAGGGCTTTTGCTTTTTGGTAGTTAACCCAGGTGTATTGTGATAATGCACCTTTTATTTCGGACTGGGTTTGTATTCAGGGCCAGATTATCCCAAAATTTTATTTCGGTTTTCCAGGCGCTTTCCATCGCACAGTACTTTCGTACTAT
The DNA here is from genome assembly GCF_003073215.2 of Triticum urartu. NCBI lineage: Eukaryota > Viridiplantae > Streptophyta > Magnoliopsida > Poales > Poaceae > Triticum > Triticum urartu. The sequence goes on from NC_053023.1 coordinate 627,366,290, forward strand.
GGACACCAAGTCGGCAAAGCGTGTAATTTCGCGGGGACTTATGGTGTTGAGGATTCCCTTGTCCATGCAATTATTGGAGAAGAATGAAATTGCGTCTTCCTTGCGGCAGTCCTTTAGCCTTTTCATGACCAGGAGGAATCTGGCCCAGTAATGGTGTACTGTTTCTTCGGGCTCTTGCCTAATTTGGGATAGATCACGTATGTTTGGGTGGGTGGGTGGAATTGAATCCGAATCATTGCCCAATCTGAGACTCAGGGGCCAAGGAGTTTCCAAACTCGAAAGTTTGGATTCTTGGATATTTTTTGATAAATCTAACCCGCTGCCTGATTCTAGGTTCAGGCCTTGAGTGACGTCCTCCCCTCCGCGGGTATCCGGCTTGGAGGGATCGGGAATCCGAACATAGCTAGTCCTTAAGATAGATGAAGGGTTGCTGCATTGTTCCTCCACCACTTCAACATGATGGGTGACCTGGGGAGAGTTTATCTCTCTCAGATCGGGTTTAGGCCCAATCTAATCATAGTCTGTAGCGACTCCCAGGGCGGCGATGCGATCCAAGAGCTCGTTCAGGGAAGAGAGCTCCATTGGATCTAACTGCTCGGCGAGTTCCGAGTTGACGTGAAGATTTCTTTCGATGACCCGAGAGGTCATCGTCGGCGCAGCGGCCGAACAGGCGGTCATAAGAAAACCACCTAGCCGGAGAGTTTGGCCGATAGCCAAAGCTCCCTCAGCAACAGTGTCGTCTTTAAAGACGGGATGAGACATCCTTCCGGATGGCGACGGCACAACGGAACTCTCAATGAAAGCACCAATGTCAGTGTCAAAACCGGCGGACCTCGGGTAGGGGGTCCCGAACTGTGCGTCTAGGCCGGATGGTAACAGGAGGCAGGGGACACGGAGTTTCACCCAGGTTCGGGCCCTCTTGATGGATGTAAAACCCTACGTCCTGCTTGATTAATATTGATGATATGGGTAGTACAAGATTAGATCTACCACGAGATCAGAGAGGCTAAACCCTAGAAGCTAGCCTATGGTATGATTGTATGTTGTGATTGTCGTCCTACGGACTAAAACCTTCGGTTTATATAGACACCGGAGAGGGTTAGGGTTACACAAGGCCGGTTACAAAGGAGGAGATATCCATATCCGTATTGCCTAGCTTGCCTTCCACGCCAAGTAGAGTCCCATCCGGACACGAGACGAAGTCTTCAATCTTGTATCTTCATAGTCTAACAGTACGGCCAAGGGAGATAGTCCGGCTATCCGGAGACCCCCTAATCCAGGACTCCCTCAGTTAGGGTTACACAAGGTCGGTTACAAAGGAGATATTCATATCTGTATTGCCTAGCTTGCCTTCCACGCCAAGTAGAGTCCCATTCAGACACGAGACGAAGTCTTGAATCTTGTATCTTCATAGTCCAACAATCCAGCCAAAGGATATAGTCCGGCTGTCCGGAGACCCCCTAATCCAGGACTCCCTCAATAAGATAATTTGCTCAGTTAATTAAATATTAAGAAAAATGATAATGATGTTAGAGTTGTGACTATAGGGGGTAAAATAACTTGGGAACCTTTGTATCCCGAGGGCCACCCTAAGAGAGTTGAGCAAGATTCTCAGAGAACTAATGTTGATGCACCTAGTCCTGCTAAAAAGAAGAAAAAGAAAAATGATATGACTTTGCATGCTTCTAGTGAACCTGTTGTAGACACACCTGAGAATCCCAATGATATTTCTATTTCTGATGCTAAAACACAATTTGGTAATGAACATGAACCAAGTGATGATGTTAATGATTATGTTCATGATGATGCTCAACCTAGCAATAACAATGATGTAGAGATTGAACCTGCTGTTGATCTTGATAACCCACAATCAAAGAATCAACGTTATGATAAGAGATACTTCATTGCTAGGAAGCACGGTAAAGAAAGAGAACCATGGGTTCAGAAACCCATGCCTTTTCCTCCTAAACCATCCAAGAAAAAAGATGATGAGGATTTTGAGCGCCTTGCTGAAATGATTAGACCTATCTTTTTGCGTATGCGTTTGACGGATATGCTTAAAATGAATCCTTATGCTAAGTATATGAAAGATATTGTTACAAATAAAAAAAAGATACCAGAAGCTGAAATTTCCACCATGCTTGCTAATTATACTTTTAAAGATGGAATACCTAAGAAACTAGGAGATCCAGGAGTACCAACTATACCATGCTCCATTAAAAGAAACTATGTTAAAAATGTTTTATGTGATCTTGGAGTCGGTGTTAGTGTTATGCCTCTCTCTTTATATCGTACACTTGATTTGAATAAGTTGACACCTACTGAAATATCTTTGCAAATGGCCAATAAATCAACTTCTATACCTGTCAGTATTTGTGAGGATGTGCCTGTTGTGGTTGCAAACGTTACTATTTTAACGGACTTTGTTATTCTTGATATTCCCGAGGATGATAGTATGTCGATTATCCTTGGTAGACCCTTTTTGAATACTGCAGGGGCTGTTATTGATTGCAACAAAGGCAATATCACTTTTCGTGTTAATGGTAATGAGCATACGGTACACTTTCCGAGGAAACAACCTCCAGTCCATAGTATCAATTCTATTGGAAAAATTCAACGATTACTATTGGAGGTTTTGAATTCCCTCTTCCTACTGTCAAGAAGAAATATGGTATTCTTATTGTTGGGGACATGCATATCCCCGTTGAGGTAACCTAGTGTTATTCGAAAATTCTCTGGTTTCATGCGATTCGAAAAGAGTTTGTTAACAAGACTTGATCAACCTTGTTAGTGGATTCCTTTTTATGAGCATGAGATGGATGAAGTTAGAAAGCACAATTCTCTGCACCCTCCTTTTACTTTTTGTTATTTAGATTAAATAAAGCAAGAATGGTATTTCCTGTCTGTTTTCTGAATTGTCCTTGCAATAAAAATAACCCGAAAATAAAAGTTCTCCAAATGTCCTGAAAGTGATATATGATTTTTTGTAGAATATTTTAGAATTACTGGCACTAAGAACACACCAGGGGGCCACACCACTTGGCCACGAGGGTCCAGGGTGCGCCCACCCCCCTGGGGCTCGCCCCCTGCCTCATGGACCCCCTCCACTTATTCCAGCAATCACACACTTCGTCTTCCTCCATAAAAAATCCTCCCATAGCTCAAACCCATGTTCTAAATCATCTTGCTGCCATTTTCGATCTCCTTGCTCAAAGCTCCATTCACAAAACTGCTTTGGGAGATTGTTCTTCGGTATGTGACTCCTCCAATGGTCCAATTAGTTTTTGTTCTAGTGCTTTATTTATTGCAAATTTTTGCTGCTAAGGTGACCCTGTTCTTGAGCTTGCATGTCAAATTTATATGGTCTAAAGTAGTTTTAATGCATGATATGGCCTCTAGGCACTTGTAGGAGTAATTGCTATCAATTTTGTTGAGTTTGGTTCACTTTTATTTTGAATCACTAAAAATTTCAAAAAAAATTCAGAGAAAGAGAATGATGAAGAGATTGTTGAGGGGCTCCTCGAGCCGAAGCTTGAAGGATAAGCAGAATGAGGATAATAAAAAGCCCAAATACAATCTTCCTCGCACTGCGGAGGTTCGGCCATGCGAATGGCCGTTTGATGAGTTCTTGAGAGCAGCTGAGATTTACGATGACTTTATTATTTGGATGAGAATGCAGGCCTCATCGACTTCCTTTGTGACCAGCGTGAATAGTATCTTCTACTCACTAATATTTTCATGCAAAAATTTTATTTCCATGCTAAGAAATCACCACCTTCAATGGAGTTTCACTTATATGATGAGGTTAAGGAGATGTCACTTCATGATTTTTGTCAGGTCTGCAAGATACCCTTTGAGGGCAGCATCGAGGAACCACATCGTAGCAATGTGGATGGGTTTATGATAGAATTGTTGTAGGAGAAACTAGGAAAATTTCAGATGCAAGAATTACCAGCATACATTTTCCTGTTCTACGTTACTTTGCGATATTTGCTAGTAGATGCTTAATTGGTCGCGGGAACAGTGGAAATCTTAGTGCCCCTGATATTGTCATTTTGCGCCATGCTTTGTTTTGTGATACTACTTTCAGCTTCGGCGCTATTGTTGCTAAACGATTAAATCTGAACCGAACAAAGGGCCCCATCTTCGGAGGCATCTTTGCTTCATGCCTTGCTGAATACTTTGGGATACCTATTAAGCATTATGAGAAAGAGGAAAAGTTGATGCCCCCTATTTTTCCAGATTATAATAGTATGGTAGCACATGATTTTATTGTTAAGAATAAGAAGAAGATGCTTAAGTATAATTTGGTATTTAGTAAAACTCACTGTGAGATTATTACCTTGCCTGCACCCTTTCTGTTTAACATACTTTCAGGCATGTACCTCATCTTACCCGAGGCCATTTACGCATACTGGAGGCTGACACAAGTCCCAGAGCCTGAGTCTAAGCCACCACTTAACCCTTATCGTCAGTCTGTTTATCAGTGGGATCCAGAGGAAATCGCCAACCAGTGGCACCCTGAGGACCCTCCTCGATACACCGGAGGGAGTAGCTTTGATCAGTGGCCATAGACCAACTTAGGCCAAAAGCCTAAGCTTGGGGGAGTATGTATTTCTCACTGACATTACAATCATGTTCATACACTCATTCTAGTTGTCGGTGCTCATACTTTTTCATTGTACTGTCCATGCTAGCTTATTTTCTTTTCTAAGCCTTCTTCTTGTGTGTTTGAAAAACCTTAAGAAAAAACAAAAAATTAGTTGTAATTTTTAGCTAGTTTACTTTCCATGCCTGTAGTAGTAGTAACTAAAAGAAAACCCAAAAAGATTTCTCATTCTTCTATTGCTTGTTGGGAGCTTTCCCGTGTAAATAGTTTTATTTCTTTTCTTGTTCTTTGGGGGTCAAGAGGAGAAGACCATGATGAAAATGTTGAGTGGCTCTCATATGCATTATTGTTGATTTAACCAAGAGCCCATATTACCTTGTCTTCTCCCCTGTATTAAATGCTTGCAGATTCCAGCTTAGTCCAATGCACATGCACTATTATTATTATCCACACCGTTCGGTCGTGCAAGTGAAAGGCAATAATGACGATATATGATGGACCGATTGAGATGAGAGAAGCTGGTATGAACTCGACCTATCTTGTTTTTGTAAATATGATTAGTTCATCGTTCCTGATTCGGCCTAATATGAATGAAACATGTTTGCAATGACAATTAGAGATTATAGTTTCTCATGCCATGCTTAATTAGCTAGGAGTTTATAATGGTTTACCTTGCGTGCCAACATGCTATTAAAATAGTGGTGATGTGGTATGATAGGGTGGTATCCTCCTTTGAACGATTCAAGTGGCTTGACTTGGCACATGTTCGCGCATGTAGTTGAAACAAATCAACATAGCCTCCATGATATTTATGTTCATGGTGAATTATATCCTACTCATGCTTGCACTCAGTGTTGATTAATTTTAATGCATGTCCATGACTGTTGTCGCTCTCTAGTTGGTCGCTTCCCAGTCTCTTTCCAGCCTTCACTTGTACTAAGCGGGAATATTGCTTGTGCATCCAGTTCCATAAACCCCAAAGTTATTCCATATGAGTCCACCATACCTTCCTATATGCGATATCTACCTGCTATTCCAAGTAAATTTGTATGTGCCAAATTCTAAACCTTCAAATGAAATTCTATTTTGTATGCTCGAATAGCTCATGTATCAACAAGGGCTATCTATATCTTCAATGCTAGGTGGGTTGTCCTCAAGATGAGTGGACTCCGCTCATCATTCACGAGAAAATGGCTGGTAACCAGGATGCCCAGTCCCATGCTCAAATCAAAATAATTTCAAACAAAACTCCCCCAGGATTGTTGCTAGTTGGAGGCACCCATTGTTTCGGAAAAGCCATGCATTGATGTTTGTTAGTTGTGGGGGAGTATAAACTTTACCATTCTGTTTGGGAACCGCCTATAATGTGTGTAGCATGGAATATATCGAGATCTCTTGGTTGTTATGTTGACAATGAAAGTATGCCACTCAAAATATTATTTATCTCTGTTTCAAAACTCGAGCTCTGGCACCTATACAAATCCCTGATTCCCTCCGCGAAGGGCCTATCTACTTACTTTTATGTTGAGTCGTCATCCTTTTATTAAAAAGCACCAGTTGGAGAGCACCACTGTCATGTGCATGCATTACTATTAATTTACATTGAGTATGACTGTGACTGGATCTCTTTTACCATGAATTACAATGTCTAGTCAGTCCTTGATCTTCAGGGGTGCTCCGCATTTATGTTTTGCGGTCTCAGAAAGGGCTAGCGAGGTACCATTTTGTTATATCATATTATGATTGTTTTGAGGAAGTGTTGTCATTTGATATTTATTATTATTGCTTGCTAATCAATTATGCCATTGATATGACTAAAATGAGACCTAAATTTTATTGTGAATCTGGTTAGTTCATAATTTTTGCTGAAAATTTGAATGTTGGCTTTACATATTTGCAACAACAAGATCAAACAGAGTTTGTAAAAGTTTTTCATTATCACTTTCAGTTTGTCAACTGAATTGCTTGAGGACAAGCAAAGGTTTAAGCTTGGGGGAGGTGATACGTCTCCAACGTATCTACTTTTCCAAACACTTTTGACCTTGTTTTGGACTCTAACTTGCATGATCTGAATGGAACTAACCCGGACTAACGATGTTTTTAGTAGAATTGCCATAGTATTATTTTTGTGCAGAAATAAAAGTTATCGGAATGACCTGAAAATCAACAGAGACACGTTTTGGAATTAATAAAAAAATACTAGAGAAAGAATCAAAACCAGGGGGCCCACACCCTGTCCACGAGGGTGTGGGGTGCGCCGCCCCTGGGGCACGCCCCCTGCCTCGTGGGCCCCCTGAGGCTCCACCGATGTCAACTACAACTCTATATATTCACGTTCGGGGAGAAAAAAATCAGAGAGAAGGATTCATCGCATTTTACAATACGGAGCCGCCGCCAAGCCCTAATCTCTCTCGGGAGGGCTGATCTGGAGTCCGTTCGGGGCTCCGAAGAGGGGAATTCGTCACCATCGTCATCATCAACCTTTCTCCATCACCAATTTCATGATGCTCACCACTGTGCGTGAGTAATTCCATTGTAGGCTTGCTGGACGGTGATGGGTTGTATGAAATTTATCATGTAATCGAGTTAGTTTTGTTAGGGTTTGATCCCTAGTATCCATTATGTTCTAAGATTGACGTTGCTATGACTTTACTATGCTTAATACTAGTCACTAGGGCCCGAGTGCCATGATTTCAGATCTGAACCTATTATGTTTTCATGAATATATGTGAGTTCTTGATCCTATTTTGCAAGTCAATAATCACATACTATGTGTTATGATCCGGTAACCCCGAAGTGACAATAATCAGGACCACTCCCGATGATGACCGTAGTTTGAGGAGTTCATGTATTCACTAAGTGTTAATGCTTTGGTCTGGTACTCTATTAAAAGGAGGCCTTAATATCCCTTAGTTTCCGATAGGACCCCGCTGCCACGGGAGGGTAGGACAAAAGATGTCATGCAAGTTCTTTTCCATAAGCACTTATGCATATATTCGGAATACATGCCTACATTACATTGATGAACTGGAGCTAGTTCTGTGTCACCCTATGTTATAAATGTTGCATGAGGAATCACATCCAACATAATTATCCATCCCTGATCCATTGCCTACGAGCTTTTCACATATTGATCTTTGCTTAGTTATTTTTCCGTTGCCACTATTACAATCACTACAAAAACTACTACTGTTACTTTTGCCACCGTTACCTTTATTTCCATATTACTTTGCTACTAAATACTTTGTTGCAGATATTAAGTCTTTCAGGTGTGGTTGAATTGACAACTCAACTGTTAATACTTGAGAATATTCTTTCGCTCCCCTTGTGTTGAATCAATAAATTTGGGTTGAACACTCTACCCTCGAAAACTGTTGTGATCCCCTATACTTGTGGTTTATCACTATCTTATAGTTGATAGTAGATGGGTAAGTCATGTTCATTGTGTCCCTAAGAAAGGAGGTATTACCGTTGTTCCTAATGATAAGAATGAACTTATTACACACAGAATTGTTACAGGCTATACAATGGTAATTGATTTCAGAAAATTAAATAAAGCAACTACAAAAGATCATTACCCTCTGCCTTTTCTTGATAAAATGCTAGAAAGATTATCTAAGCACAAACATTTTTGCTTTCTTGATGGATATTCTAGTTTCTCACAAATACTTGTTTCTCAACCTGATCAAGAAAAGACCACTTTCACTTGTCCCTTTGGAACTTATGCTTATAGACGTATGCATTTTGGTTTATGCAATGCACCTGCTACTTTTCATAGATGTATGACTGCTATATTCTCTGAATTTTGTGAAAAGATTGTTGAGGTTTTCATGGATGACTTCTCTATTTATGGGAAGTCTTTTGATGATTGTTTAAGCAATCTTGATCAAGTTTTGCAGAGATGTGAACAAACAAATCTTGTCTTGAATTGGGAGAAGTGCCACTTTATGGTTAATGAAGGCATTGTCTTGGGTCATAAAATTTCTGAAAAAGGTATTGAAGTGGACAAAGCTAAGGTTGATGCAATTGAGAAAATGCCATGTCCTAAAGATATCAAAGGTATTGGTAGTTTCCTAGGTCATGCTGGTTTCTATAGGAGATTTATCAAAGACTTCTATAAAATTTCTAGGCCTCTTACAAACCTTTTGCAAAAGAATGTCCCTTTTGTTTTTGATGATGATTGTTTAGGAGCCTTTGAAACACTCAACAAAGCCTTAATTTCTGCACCTATTGTTCAACCACCTGACTAGAACTTGCCCTTTGAAATTATGTGTGATGCTAGTGATTATGTTGTTGGTGTTGTTCTAGGACAAAGAGTTGATAAGAAACTGAATGTTATTCATTATGCTAGTAAAACTCTAGACAATGCTTAACGAAATTATGCTACTACTGAAAAAGAATTTCTAGCAGTGGTGTTTGCTTGTGATAAATTTAGATCCAACATTGTTGATTCAAAAGTAATTGTTCATACCAACCATGTTGCTATAAAATATCTTATGGAAAAGAAAGAAGCTAAACCTAGACTTATTCGATGGGTTCTCTTGCTACAAGAATTTGATTTACATATTACTGATAGGAAAGGAGCTCGGAACCCCGTAGATAATAACCTGTCTAGGCTTGAAAATGTGCTTGATGACCCACTACCTATTGATGATAGTTTTTCCTGATGAGCAGTTACCTGCAATAAATGTTGCTCGTAATATTCCTTGGTATGCTGACTATGCTAATTACATTGTTGCTAAATATTTACCACCTAGTTTCGCATATCAAAAAAATAAAAAAATCTTCTATGATTTAAGACACTAATTTTGGGATGACCCACATCTTTATAAAGGAGTAGATGGTATTATTAGACATTGTGTACCTGAGCATGAACAGGGACAAATCCTACGGAAATGTCACTCCGAAGCTTATGGAGGACATCATGCTAGAGATAGAACTGCTCACAAGGTATTGCAATCTGGATTTTATTGGCCTACTGTCGGAGATATACCCCGCGGTGTAACCCGGCCGGAAGTATAACCCGGTCGGACTTGGCGATTCACCGGCGACCCGCACTGACCAGACGGTTTACAAGCAACCTGACTGAACATTATGACTCACTGGTAACCCGGCGGGCGGGACAGACGGATGACAAGCCCAAGGCCCAGAAGGCTAGCTCATGTTATGGTGGGCCGGTTTAAGAGGAAAGGCGTGAGGAATATTTCCCTTACAAGGAGTCAAGACCCGGACTTGTATCCGGTTTGTATTAGAAGATAGACTCATCCTAATCCTAATAGGACTCCACATGTAACCCACCCCTTCAACATATATAAGGAGGGGCAGGGCTCCCCAAAGAGGGGGAGGCAACAAGCAAGAAGATAATCTCTAGGGCTAGACACAAAGAGCCGGTTTACCGGCAACTCCCTCGTGGTGATAATAATACCTAGCCACAAATAGCACGTAGGGTTGTTACCGGATGATGTTTCCTGGGGCCCGAAGCTGTCTAAACCCTTGTCTTGTGCGTTGATTGCCTCGCATCTCTCGATTCCGACCAACTTCAAGCTACCACGTATATGCGTTGGCCTCACGACTAAGTCCTCACACTAGGACATCTGTCGTGACAATTCCACGACAGTTGGCGCCTGCACCGGTTTACAACACTGCAGACGACTCATCTGTCTGTGCTGCCTTTGATGCTGCGGTCGTCTTTACTGTCCACCCCTGTGGTCCGGTCTATTTCAACAATTCTGAAGGCAAATTATCATATATGGTCAGCCGCTGTCTATACTGGATGACCCTATGGGCAGGCGCACAAGTCGCCGCCACTACAGTTCGGTTAAAACTTCAAACAACCAGCTGGGATGAACCGTTGGCCGGATTACTGGCACAAATCATGCTGGGTCATTTATAACCCGCCACGGTCGACCTCAAGTTTCCGTGGATTCACATCGCGTTATCAATGTCAAGGATATATAAGGAGTGTTGCGAAGATTGTTAACTCGCCACCTTGCTTCTAGCTTTAACATATTACATCGTTCTACTATTCAGCTATATGCCAGTTTATATCACGGTCAAATATGGAGAATTTCAAGCCAACTCCTTGAGTTGCCCTGAGACTCGAGGGCTACAATGATATGACTCAGCAGCAAATCTTGTCAGTTTCAGCACATTTAAGAACCCCAGGACGATGGAGGGAAAGATAACCCGGTCCCGGAGGCTACTACTATATTGATGAAAATTTAAAGGCCGGCAGAAAATTTCTGGCTTAAAAAGTATGTGACAATTACAAAATCCTGGCTCAATGAAGAAGTTCCGGGTCATCAGAAAGGATTCCGGTTCAAGAGCCATCTCTTTCCGATAAAGCGTTGAAGCTCTCAAATATCCGGTTTAAAATCCGGCTCAAGGGAAGTCAGTCTCACTGAAGCTCTCAAATCCGGTTTAAGAATTTCCAGTTCAAAAAGAATTAATTTCTCGCAAGTTCGAGTTTAAAGGCCGTCAGAAAATTTTCGGCTAAAAATGAAGATTCCGGTTTAAAATCCGGTTCAAGGGAAAGATGTCTCCCACAAAGCTTTGAAGCTCTCAAAATCCGGTTTAACATCCGGTTCAAGAAGAAATATCTCTTGCAAAGTTCGAGTTCTCAGAAAAATCACTTGGGGGCTTGGTCGTATTCGAACCATAGCTGCACCTCTTGATCGGCGGCGTAAGGCCACCAGGGAAATCACTTGGGGGCTTGGTCGTATTCGAACCATAGCTACACCTCTTGATCGGTGTAAGGCCACCAGGGAAATCACTTGGGGGCCAAAGAGAGTGTTGCAAAAGCACAACTCAAACATAGGCACCCACTGAGCACAGCTCAAAATATTGCTCGGGGGCTCTTTGCTTCTCAAAGAACAAAGAGTCTACACCCTTGTAATAGGCTATCAAGCCAGGCTTGGAAGCCAGGTGTATTCTCCTAAAACCCCGGGTTATCCTACCTCTTTAAGTAAGCCACTCCGTCCAGATAATCCTGGTATGACCCGCCGAACGTTTGACAAGTCAATCTCATGACCCTGAACTTGTCAAAGTTAAAACGACGATTGGTTAATGTGAGGTCCATCTTAAAAGTCTTTGTAAAATGGTTTAACTCAGTGGCCTGGCAGCCCATGAAAAGCCTCGATTTTGGGCCTGGCAGCCCATGAAAAGACTCGCATATTCTTTTTATACTTTTATTTGCCAAGTTTTTTCTCCTTTGATGAGGTTCATATTATCTTATGATAAACCGGCGTTTATTGACCCGGCTTGGCTTTCAACTACAAGTTGTCAGTACATGATCAGTTATAATCCGGTGCTTATTTACCCGGTCTGGTTTCGACTACAAGTCGCCAGTATTATATATGGATAATCTGGTGTTTATTACAACCCGGTACGGTTTTACTATAAACCGGCAAGACATGGGAAGAGTTATCAGTACTCAAAATTTGGGTTATCACCTTTACTACAAAAACTTGGTAAACCAACGATGTGATTCACCCTTACTGGTATGATATATTTCATATTTAATTATTCTTAAGTGCAGCCTTGGTTATAAACCTGGGTTATATGTTGAGCATTATGACCCGTCCGGCGATAAACCACCAGGACACTTTAAACTTGTTGTATGCAGAAACAGGTTGAATAAAGCATGATTATAAATCACTGGCATTTATTAACCTAGCCTGGCTTTCGACTACAAGTCGTCAGTATGATGATAAATTATCCAGTGTTTGTTAACCCGGACTTGGGATTATAAGTTGTCAGTATATATTTGTATTGCGCCATTGGAATCATGCATTCATAAATCATTGAATTGTATTATTCAAATCTTCAAATAGCCAACATGGCTAGATTTCAAAGTCGCTTTAGCGCAATGGCTATTATGTTATCAATGGATATGGTTTATTCTACAATTGAAGGAATAGTCCCGAGTCGCTGTAGGCTTACGACCCGGCACTTGGGGGCTACATTATTTAAGTTGAGATTATATCAAATATGAAAGTTTCATGTCGCTGCAAGCATACACCATGACACTTGGGGGCTAATGCAAAATCATTGTTTCCTCACCTTATTGAAGACCCGACTCATCACATTGTAATGAGCGGCCCTTGGGGGCTACCAATTGCTCTTGTTAACAATTCAAGGTACAAAGCTTTTAATCCATTATATTGAAGGGTCCACTCCTCAGTTGGTAAAGCACAAAGCTTTTAACCTTGTGGACGTGGGTTCAACCCCATATGATGTTATTTTCAAGGAAGTATATATAAAGTCCCAGCTCAGTATTATCTTACTAAGCCGGCCCTTGGAGGCTACACGTTGATGTTAAAGTCTACATGATCATATTTTCAAAGTCCCTGCTCATTATTTGCATAATGACCCGGCCCTTGGGGGCTACACTGGTTGAAGTTTTTATGAACATCAGGAAATTACAAGTCCCAGGTTGCTGCAAGCATGACAACTCAACACTTGGGGGCTACATATGTGGAATACTCAGTTTTGACTGGTGATTGAGATGAACAACCTGGATTTCTTCAAGCTTGTGACATTCATATTGAACCAAATCTTAGGCTGTTACTACGTTACCTTCTTAAGAATTGGGGGGCTACAAGTGATAGGCATATAAGAGGTATATTTTCAAGCCTGATGTTAACTACAATTATGACCCGGTGCTATCAATATTTATAAACCGGCAATCTTGGCAATGATAAACTGGCAAGTTCTATATTCTTAAAATGACTGAAGATCGGATGAGTATTTCAAGGACCAATATTTTTGTTAAGCATTGGGAGCTAAGTCAAATGAATTATTCTTCATAATATTTTTCTGTGACAATGTCAGCAAATTGATTATGAAGCTGGCCTATTGACCCGGGTTTTCTAGAAGGAGGAAATGACAAGGACTTAAGGATCATCAGGTGCCGGTTTACAAGAATTCTTAACCCGGGGCACAACCTGTCAAATTTGTTCTTGTGTTTATTTTGCAGCATAAGTTTACCATGGATAAATCCAAGCTAAACTTGGGGGCTAATGTCAGAGATATACCCCGCGGTGTAACCCGGCCGGACTTGGAGATTCACCAGTGACCCGCACTGACCAGACGGTTTACAAGCAACCTGACTGAACATTGTGACTCATTGGTAACCCGGCGGGCGGGACAGACGGATGACAAGGCCCAAGGCCCAGAAGGCCGGCTCGTGTTAAGGTGGGCCAGTTTAAAAGGAAAGGCGTGAGGAATATTTCCCTTACAAGGAGTCAAGACCCGGACTTGTATCCGGTTTGTATTAGAAGATAGACTCGTCCTAATCCTAATAGGACTCCACATGTAACCCGCCCCTTCAACATATATAAGGAGGGGCAAGGCTCCCCAAAGAGGGGGAGGCAACAAGCAAGAAGATAATCTCTAGGGCTAGACACAAAGAGCCGGTTTACCAGCGACTCCCTCATGATGATAATGTAAGTGCATCTAGTGCCACCCCTAGTTGGTTTTGGAGTATTGACGACAAACCTAGTTGAGGGACTAATGTGTTTGTGAGAATTGCAGGATAACACAGGTAGAAGTCCCTCATTGATTCGGTTTTCCTACCAAAGATGACCCCTAAAAATGTATGAAGACATTGAAGTCAAAGGTGGTATATGAAGATATTCACATTGAAGACTATGACAAGAGAAGACACCACATGAAGCCTATGGAGATCGAAGACTTAGATCTTTCATAGTTCTCTTTCTTTTGTGTTGAGTCATAGGAACCACCGTACTGTTAAGTGGGGTCCAAGAGAACCAGTCAGAATGACTGAAGTGATGCCTAACCAAAACCTATGTCTTCGAGTGAAGACTATGAGAGTGAATCTTGTCCAGAGTCGGACAAGTCAGCTTTGCTTGCAGCCCAAGTAAAGTTTCCGTGTGAGTTTGAAATCTGACCGTTGGAACACGTGTCAGTTCCTTAGTGACCCAGGGTCATTTCGGACAAATCAGGCCGGGTTGCCAAGTGGCTATAAATAGCCCACCCCCTACAACCATAAACGGTTGGCTGCTCAGATTCAGTGTACGGCTTTTGTCGTTTGAGAGCAACCCACCTCGAAGCCTTTGAGAGAGAATTCCTTGCGAGGATAAAGCCCTAACCACCCAGAGCCAAAGAGAATTAGGCATCACTTAAGTCTTCTTGTCTGTGTGATCTGAAGACTTATTACACTTGAGGACTGTGCATCCTCCAGCCGGTTAGGCGTCGCGTTCTGAGCATCCAAGAGACATTGTGGATTGCCGGTGAACGAAGTCTGTGAAGGTTTGGGAGTCTACCTTGAAGACTTACCAGAGTGATTGGGCGAGGTCTGTGTGACCTTAGCTCAAGGGGAATATGGTGAGGACTGGGTGTCCTGAGCTGCGTGTTCAGGACTGGGTGTCCGGGACTGTGTGTCCTCAGGTTTAAATACCTAGCCGCCCTAACCAGACGTGCAAGTTGTCACAGCAACTGGAACTGGTCCAACAAATCATTGTCTTCAGCGAGTCACTGGTTTCATCTTCCCTTCCCTTTACTTACTGTTACTCCTTGTGAAGTCATTGTATGTTTGCACTATCTTTTGTCTTCACTGAGTGACTGCGTGTTCTGTATGGCTTCATAATATCTTCCTACCTGATCCTTACTACATTGCTGCTATTAAGTCATTGTGCTTTCACTCTATTGAATACTTGACTATGGCTTGCCTAGTGTAGTCTACCTTCCGCTGCAGGGTAATAGGTTTATTTCTATCATTTGTCTTCATAACTTCCACGTATTGAAGACTTTCATAAAAATCGCCTATTCACCCCCCCTCTAGTCAATATAATGCACTTTCAATTGGTACCAGAGCAAGGTGCTCCCTTGTTCTGTGTGATTCAGTTTAACCACCTGGAGTTTTAGCTATGTCGACTACAGGGATAATTAAAGTCTCCGCTACGTGCCCCGTCTTCGATGGAACTGAATATCCCTACTGGAAGAATAAGATGCGCATGCATCTTGAAGCCATTGACGTCGACCTATGGTATGTCGTCGAGAATGGCGTTCCCAAGGCTGGAGAAGGTGTCACTGCTGCTGATGTCAAGAAATTCGTTCAACTAGACTCTACTGCCAAGAATATCATCTGTGGTCATCTGACCAAAGGACAGTATGGCCGTGTGAGTGCTTTGAAAACATCTAAGCTGGTCTGGGACTGGCTCTCTAAGGTCAATGAAGGCGTCTCAACCCAGAGAGATCAGAGAATCAGTGTCCTTCGCAACCTCTTCAACCGCTTCAAGCGAAATGACAATGAGAATGTCCAGCTCACATTTGACCGACTCACTGACATCACAAATGAGCTTCAAGCCCTCGACGCTACTGAGATCACCAAACATGAAGTCGTCAAGACACTACTGAGATCACTTGATAGTTCGTTTGACACCCTAGCCCTGATGATTCAAGAACGTCCTGATTTCAAGACACTCGATCCGTCTGACATACTTGAGAGGCTCAACACACATGAGTTTCAGCTTTTTGAGAAAAGAGATATCTACGGTGCAAACTATGGGCGAACTCGTGCCCTGAATGCAAAGGCTGTCTCCTCATCTGAAGAAGAATCTGACAGCAGTTCGGATGATCCTGAAGACATTGGAAGGGAACTTGCTATGCTTGTAAAGAAGTTCCAAAAATTCACCAAGAAGAAATGTTTCAGAAAGTCTTCCCGATCAAGCTCAAGGAATGATGAAGCTTCTGCTCACGACTACAAGAAGAAAACATGTCACAAGTGCAAGAAACCTGGCCACTTCATCTCTGAGTGTCCACAGTGGGACAATGAGAACAAAAAGAAGAAGTAGAGCAAGGAATATGACTCTGACGACAAGAAGAAGAAGAAATACTCAAAGTCTTCTTCCAAGTCTTCCTCAATGTCTTCATCACACAAGAAGAGCTCATCTGGCAAGGCACGTGCGTTTGTTGGCAAGGAAATGGATTCAGAGGAGTCCGCTTCTGAGGAGGCAGAGGTGGAGTCTGAGGAGAAGTCCGATTCAGGCGTCGCAGGTCTGGCTACAGCATACGTTGCCAAGTCCATCTTCAACACTGAAGACAATGACTTCATCACCGACACCGATGCAAATGACAAGGACTACTCTGCTTCTACCTACTGCTTCATGGCACGCGGTGCCAAGGTAAACACACGCACTACTCACTATCAAACATCTAGTGACGATGACTCTGATTGTGGTTCAAAACCCAGCTACAAAACACTTGCTAAAATTGCAACTAAACAACAGAAAGCTATGGAACATATTCAAAAACTGTTAGACAGAAGCGATGATCTGTTAGGTGCTGAAATGACTCGATCTGAATCCTTAATTGAAGACATAAAAAATCTTCACGTTAAGTATCAGGAACTTGAAAGTCATCATGAAACTCTCTCAACAACTCATGAAAAGCTTTCCTATGATTATCTTCAAAGGAAGCAAGATCTTGAGAAATTGAGAGCGACTCATGAAGATCTTCAAAAGGAAAACGAGTCACTTCGCGCCAAATAGATCAGTTCCGCTCAGGAAGGATTTGAACCACCATGTCTTAAATGCATTGAGCGTGATAATGCTACTTCTGTTGCTAAATGTTCTACTGCTACTACTGTTGCAATATCTTCAACTGTTGATGTGGTAACTAACCCCTCGGCTGAGGATACCACTGCTATTGCTGATGAGAATGCTAGGTTGAAGACATTGCTTGAAACAGGGATGTACAAAAGTCTTAAAGGGCATCAGACACTATGTGATGTCCTCAAAAAGCAGATTCTGAACCGAAACCCGAGGAAAGAGGGTGTTGGGTTCATAAGGAAAATGAATGCTGATGGCTCTTACTGGAAACATGAGCAGTACCCCAAAACCATGTGGGTTGCTGCAAAGGAACCTTCAGTAGATCCATCCAATCTATCTGGCTTCACTTGTGCTAACCCCATTATCATTGATGAATCCTTTGATGCAAACTATATACTGTTTAAGAATCAGAATGGTGAAGTGTTTGCCAGGTACATTGGTACTAACTGCAGGAATGGACCGCCTATGAAGAAGATCTGGGTTCCGAAAAGGTGTCTGGAGAATCTTCCTATGAATGTCATCATGACACCTCACATGAAGAAGACAAACCTCAGACCAAAGGCTTCATACGGTCCAAAGGCTTCATACAGACAGTGGACTTACCTGAGTCGCACTAACGCAAATGTTTTGCAGGGAAACCATACTCACGCATATGAATATGAGAGCGGTTCGTCAAACCGCCATGTTCATAAGACCAAGAACTATTCTGCTTATTCTTATGAGTACTATTGTCCGCCTGCCAGACTGTTTGCTAGGGCTCCAAAGCCAAAATTCTCAGATGCTGCACTTAGACTTATTGCTTCTAAGCCACCCTTGAAGATGTGGGTGGCTAAGAAAGCTTAACTCTCTTTTGCAGGGAAAGGTCTCCAGCAGAAAACCAAAATTGTCTGACGCTATTGCTAGGGACCTTAAACATCTTGTAGGGCACAAGATCAAATGCCCGAATGGTCTCACTATGTACTTCATTCCTGAATCGCTTGCTACTCTCCCTATTAGTCCTAATCTGGATCTAAGCTTTCATAACCCATTGGTTCGTCAAATGTTTTTGCTTCACAATGCTCTTCATGAAGCCTATCCCCCTAACTGCACTGTAGGGTACGACACCAGCGTCTTCAGAATGGATTATTAATAGTGGGTGTACAAATCACATGACTGGCAAAAGAAGCCTTCTTATGGACTCAACCTTACGTCCATCCGACAAGAGCCACATCACATTTGCTGACACTGGTAAAAGTAAGGTATTGGGTCTAGGTAGAGATGCAATCTCAAGGGATCAACACATGGATAAAGTCATGCTTGTTGAATCCCTTGGCTTCAACTTAATGTCTGCCTCAATGCTTTGCGATTTGAACATGATCGTAATATTTGGAAAATATCATTGCCTTGTACTAATGGAATCTGACAAGTCTCTAGTATTTGAAGGGTATCGAAAAGATGATTTGTACGTGGTAGATTTCTCAGCAGGACCACAGCTTGCCGTATGTCTTCTAGCAAAAGCTTCAGAATGCTGGCTCTGGCATCGGAGGCTAGGGCATGCTGGCATGAGGAACCTCCACACCCTTGCAAAGAAGAAGCATGTCATAGGCATCGAGGGCGTCAAGTTCAAGAAAGATCACTTATGCGGTGCCTGTGAAGCAGGGAAGATGACGAGGGCCAAACATCCCTCGAAGACAATCATGACCACTACTCGACCCTTCGAACTGCTTCACTTGGATCTTTTCGGTCCCACTCATTACTCAACTCTTACTACTACTGCTTGCCTCTATGGCTTTGTTATTGTTGATGATTATTCTAGATATACTTGGGTGCACATAATCCTTTACAAGACTGAAGTGCAGGATGTCTTCAGACGCTTCGCCAATCGAGCTATGAACAATTATGGCGCCAAGATAAAGCACATCAGAAGTGACAATGGCACTGAATTCAAGAACACTGACCTTGATACATATCTTGATACCTTGGGCATCACACATGAATTCTCGGCTCCGTACACGCCACAGCAGAATGGCGTCGTCGAACGCAAGAACAGAACACTCATTGAGATGCCCAGAACGATGCTAGATGAATACAAGACTCCAAGAAAATTCTGGCCTGAAGCCATTGATACTGCATGCGATACAATCAATCGTGTTTATCTTCACAAGCTTCTGAACAAGACATCTTATGAGCTCCTTACTGGCAAGAAGCCAAATGTCAGTTACTTCAGAGTATTTGGAGCCAGGTGCTGGATCAAGGACCCACATCACACCTCAAAGTTTGCACCAAAAGCACATGAGGGTTTTATGCTTGGATATGGAAAGGATTCGCACTCCTATAGAGTCTTCAATCTCTTTCATTAGAAAGTGGTTGAAACAGTGGATGTGCGGTACGATGAGACCAATGGTTCACAAAGAGAGCAACTACCAAATGTGCTAGATGAAATTCCATCCCGTGAATCAATCAAGCTAATGGGAACTGGAGAAATTATACCTTCTGAAGCACATCCTGAAGAAGAACTTATCATCTCAGGACCTGATCAACATGAAGACAATGCTCAGCCTGAAGACATTCCTTCTAACAACGACAATGATCAGCAAGAGCGAAATCTTTGCCCTATACATCCTCGCGTTGCCAATGAAGTGCAGATTGAAAGAATAATTGATAGCATCAATGCACCAGGTCCACTCACTCGTTCAAGGGCAACTCAGCTAGCAAATTTTTGTGGGCACTTCGCATTCGTCTCAATAACAGAACCCAAGAAAGTTGAAGAAGCCTTCATGGAACTTGAATGGATTCAAGCCATGCAAGAAGAGCTTCAACAGTTTGAGTTGAATAATGTATGGGAACTGGTTAAGCGTCCTGATCCACGGAAGCACAATATAATAGGCACCAAATGGATATACCGCAACAAGCAAGATGAGCATGGTCAAGTTGTCAGAAACAAAGCTCGTCTCATTGCTCAAGGATATACTCAAGTGGAAGGCATTAACTTCGATGAAACATTTGCTCATGTGGCTAGACTTGAAGCCATACGCATACTGCTGGCCTATGCAAATCATCATAACATACTTCTATATCAAATGGATGTGAAGAGTGCTTTTCTCAATGGCAAGATTGAAGAAGAAGTGTATGTTGCGCAACCGCCTGGCTTTGAAGATCCAAAACATCCTGACATGGTATACAAGCTCAACAAGGCACTGTATGGCCTCAAACAAGCCCCTCGGGCCTGGTATGACACACTCAAATAATTCCTGAAGAGCAAAGGCTTCATTCCTGGTTCCCTAGACCCCACTCTCTTCATGAAGACATATGATGGTGAACTGTTTGTGTGCCAAATATATGTGGATGACATTATCTTCGGCTGCACCAATCAGAAGTACAGTGAAGAGTTTGGATATATGATGCAAGAGCAATATCAGATGTCCATGATGGGAGAGCTGAAGTTCTTCCTCGGTCTTCAAATACGACAACAACGCAACGGCATCTTCATATCTCAAGAAAAGTATCTCAAAGATTGCCTGAAGAAGTTTGGTATGCAAGACTGCAAAGGCTTCACGACACCAATGCCAGCCAAACATCATCTAGGTCCCGACGACAATGGTAAAGAGTTCGATCAAAAGGTATACCGCTCCATGATTGGTTCTTTACTTTATCTATGTGCATCTAGGCCAGATATTATGCTTAGTGTTTGCATGTGTGCTCGATTTCAAGCGGCACCAAAGGAGTCGCATCACTTAGCTGTGAAGCGAATTCTTCGATATTTGGCTCACACCCCAACTCTAGGGTTATGGTATCCAAAGGGCTCAGAGTATGATTTGGTTGGATTCTCGGATGCTGATTATGCTGGTGACAAAGTTGATCGCAAGTCTACATCAGGCACATGTCACTTTCTGGGACGATCACTTGTATGTTGGTCTTCAAAGAAGCAGAACTGTGTATCTCTCTCCACTGCTGAATCCGAATACATTGCTGCTGGATCTTGCTGCGCTCAGCTTCTGTGGATGAAGCAAACACTCAAGGACTATGGCATTCATCTGAAGCAAGTGCCACTTTATTGCGACAACGAAAGCGCCATCAAGATTGCCAACAACCCAGTTCAGCACTCGAAGACAAAGCACATTGAAATTTGTCATCACTTTCTCAGAGATCATGTTGTGAAGGAAGATATTGATATCATACACGTCAACGCTGAAGAGCAATTGGCAGATATCTTCACCAAGCCCTTGGATGAGAAGAGATTTTGCAAGTTACGGTGTGAGCTAAATATCCTAGAATCCTCAAATGTCCTGTGATCAGGCACACATCCTAACCCTTATGCATGTTGATGACTTAGATGTGCAACACACGAAGTAAAGTATATCTTCAATCAATGAAGACATACATTCTAAGTGTGAATACATTAATGTGGAATTTGGCTTTGGAGCGCCACGATAATTGTGCGCCGTGTCTGGGTCTAATACTTCCTATACGGTGGGTAACGCCACCACCAAATGTTCTGTTTGAAGTGTTTCACTCATAGCGTTATATTTGCTATGTCTTCACATTTGGTTTGGCTTCAATCGCAACATATCTTCATGATTATCTTCACTATGTTGATTATATAGATATATATATATATATATATATATATATATATATATATATATATATGCTAGTGTTCTGTCCTCTACAGCATTCACTTAAAGCTATGTCTTCTTGTTGAATCTTTTGAACTAAGTGAATGTGATCGGACCCTGACCTCTCTATGCTTTCTATCTCAAATTATGTCTCTCCAAATCATATGCATTCTATTGAAACTGTCGAATGTCTTCTCTGCATCCTTGACAGCAGAAGATACAGAGACAACCATTAAGTCCGTTTTCAATGCTCATTCCTCCACATGAAACCCGGAGAAGTAGGAACGACCACCCGACAATCCAGGCGTGCGTGGGACGTGGAACAAGCCCCAAAATTCCGCATAATGGCCACGTGTTCCTCAAATGAGAATCGCCAGGGGCACCTGTGTAATAACGCAGTGCCGCCCCTGTACCTATAAATACACACTTCACAGTGGTCATTATCTCTTCTCCCACTCTTGCACGAACCCTAGCGCCACCGCTAGCCCTCGACGACGCCGGCGACGAAGCGCTTCGCTACCGCAACCTCTCCGACGCCGTCTTCATGCCGACCGCGAACATCGTCCTCTCCGCCGTCGCCGTAGGTGTCCTCCGTCGCCAAGTTAGGGCATGGAAGATCGAACTGCTCGGCCTCATCTTCCACTCCGTCTAGTAGTTCTTAGTGTGGTAAATAAAACTTCCTTTTTACAGCACCGTTGATCCTATGGCTTTGTCACTTTCTACCACAAGCAGTTTCTATTCACAAAAGTTAGATCTCTCTCATACTGCATCTCATGACATGCCAAGTATATTCACTTGTGCTTCACAAAGTAGTTAGATTCCTCACTTGTACTGATCTGTGGATTCATACAAATCTGGAACCAACTTCTTATCTATGAGTGAATGTCTTCGCACGATGAGGTCAATGTCTTCTAAACTGATTTATCTTCAAAATCTTCTGAGAATGCATATGACCACTTCCCCTTCCCTTGCACCTTAATGCTGTCATAGGTACATGTCCGTGGGAGAATCCTTTGGTTCTCATAGTCTGCATTCATTTGCAGAATTCTTACAGCATCACATAAATTCTCCCGAAGCCAGTTCCTGTTTGTCCAGCAAGCGAAAACCTTTGAAGCCTTTGAATGTGTTGAAGCCTTTCAGTTTAAAGTTTATGGCTTCAGAGAAATCAGCAAGGAAGGGTGGCAGAAAGCGTCGTGGAGAAACATCCAGAGATCTGCCAGATGACCTCTCAAAACTTTACAAGACAGATCCTGAAGAGGATTACAATCAGCGCAAGACCCGAATCCAATGGATTCGAAGATATTGGGCAGAACAATGGTTCAAATACCGATTTGTAACCCAGGAATATGCTGAGAAAAACGCCATCAAGAGACCGTGGGGAGACATCCTATACAAAAATCTTCTACCCAGGTCCAGAGATGAAGCCATTGCACAAGGCTTCTATCCCTGCATGGTCCGTGGGCCACAGCCTGCTGATGCACACCCATCGTCACTACTATGGTGTCGTGACGACAATCTGTTCAAGCGCAACTTCCAGTTTGCCCAGAACTCAGCGAAGCAAAACTAGAAGACATTGGGACTAGACTTCAACCCTGGTCCCTCAGCTCCAAGGGCTGATGGCACACGAGATGCAGAACCCAATGTCATCGGTCCTTTCTACAACCTTGAAGGCCTCATCACCCATGTCTTGGTTCAAGGGACTGTAGTGAATGAGCCTGCAGCTGACACTGAATCAGATGAAGCGCCTGCAGCGCCAAAGACAAAGAAGCTGAAGAAGCCTAAAGCTTCAAAGCCTGCCCCTTCACCAAAAATCTCATGGGCGAAGCCACTGGCAACTGCACCTCCTGAAGACAGTGTGCAGTCCGAAGATTTATCACGCATCTCCAAGCCCCAGAAGGCCAAGATGCCTCTGTCACACACCGGCCAAGAGCTAACAGCTGCTGCCATTCTGCGCAATGATGCCATTGATCTGTCAAGCGATGAAGATCTTGCAGATGACGCTCTTGAGCAACTCATCAAGAGCAAAGAAGAAGCAGAAATCTTCAATGATCTACCTCTCTTTGATGTAACCATCATCCACAACTTCATTGATGAGTGGTTTGACACGCCAAACATCAGCTTTGAAGATCTGCAACTACCCATTGGCCTCAGTGTCGCCTTCCAAGGCGCCATTGCTTCAGAGCTAGCTGTCGCCCAGCGCATTGTTGAACTGAAGCAAAAGATTGACTATGAAAAGGCTCAGTTCAAGAAGCATATGGCCAAGCTCCGTGTACAAGAAGTGAAGAACTTCAAGATCATGATGCACGAGCTCAAGGAAGCCTTTCTGAAGAAACGCGCAGAAGCTCAGGGTTCGCGTGAGCGCATGAAGGCTCTGGCTGACATATGTGTGCAAGCCTACAATGAGGCTGAGAAGCGCAAGGCCCTTGGGCGTCCTGGCATTGACCCCAGGATGGCTGCAAAGAAGAAGAAGAAGCCTGCTACGGCTGAACCCAATGCACCAAGGCAGGAAGCAGTTCCTATTGTCTTCCCAACAAGAATGACTGGCTCGAAGCCAAAAAGCCGGTCAACCGCTTCAGAGCTCAAGAAGACGAGGACTGCTGAGGCTGAAGCTAGGAAGAGGAAACATCCTGAAGCCTCTCCTACTGCCCCCTCCAAGAAGAAGAGGAAGACCAAGAAAGACCGGCTGCTCCCACAGAGCCTTTGATAGTTGAACCTATTTCTATGGTTTATCCTGACGCTGAACGTCAACTGACAATCCATGAGCCTGCTTCCACAGAGGCTCATGAAGCTGAAGACTTTCCAGCAGCTGATCCCATCGCTGCTAAAGACATTGGTCAACATGACCATGTAGAAGATGGTGCAGTCCTTCCTCAGCTCGAGAACAGCGAACTCATCAGCATTGGTCGTCCACTGACGCCAATTGCACAGAATGCTTCATGGGCGGATCACCAACAAGAGGAAGAAGACCTTGAGGCCCAGCCAACTCCAACTCCATAGGCGTCGCCTGCGTTGCGCAGGCTTCGCAAAGGTCCAAGGCCTCAAGTCTCTGCTGAAGACATTCCGGCTGCATCAGCCGCGGAAGAAGAAGTCCCCCAAGTTGCCACTCCCCTGTCCCACCAAGAAGCAGTTCTCAAGGAGAACGTGCTTGAAAATCTTGCGGCTGCCACAACCACCAATGAAGCTAATGTGGAGCCCTCCCCAACAAAAGCATCAGAAGACAGCGAAGCCACTGATCCCGCCACTTCTGTTCCTGAGTCTTCTGCCGGTCCCCAGTTCGACTATCATGTTGAGCACAGGTCTCAGGTACAGAAGCCAATCCCAAGATTGCCAAGGTTCCCAGGTCCTGCATCAGCACCTGGCTCCTTCAATATCAATGGCTTCAGAGCAGACAACACATTCTTCGATAGCTCCAGGAACCCTACTCAAGGGAAAGGATATCATTTGATCGGTTCTGGAGCTATCCGCAGCGAAGCTATTACTCATGCATTCTTTACAACCAAGGTCGCATCTTCCCACACAAGCGCCTTGACATTGAAGCTATAGCTGGTCTGCCCTGTCTGGAAGAAGCTTTGGATTGCTTCAAGGAAGTTGGACTGCTGTCGTTCGCTACTGACCAAGAGCATTGGAATGAAGAGTTGCTGCTCCAATTCTATGCCACACTTCACAACCGCGGGTATAGCAGAGATCCGAAGACTTGGGTCCTGGAGTGGATGACAGGAAACGTTCATCATGAAGCCAAAGCCTTTGACATCATTGAGCTCACTGGTTTGCCCACTACTGGCGATCTCTACGAGCATGGCTGTCAACTTCATAGTGAAGCTATTGAGAGCATCTTTCAAAAGCCTGAACCTGATATGAGTCAGATGCTCAGCATGATAAAGCCATTGCCCCAAGATGCTGCTTATCCCACGGAGTTCTTCGTTGAAGACCTTGAGTATCTGCCAAGAACCATTTATCAGATCATCAGGCGAACTCTCTGGCCCATCAAAGGGCACTCTGCAAATGCCAAGCTTGAGGGTGCAATGAAGACTTTGGTATTCTATATTCTTCATGGAAAATGCTTCAATGCACAGGACTTCTTCATTCGCCAACTTGCTGCATCAGGCTCTGATCTGTTTGGCTTGAAGTTCTATGCCCCATGGGTAATGCGGCTAATCAAACTTCACTCCGCTATCTCATATCAGCCATCTGCTCGCAATCATCGGATTTTTCTGCCTGATGTGGATATCTCTATTGAAGCCATCTATCCTAAGCCTGCCAAGGAACCTTTAAGTCTTCAGAATGCAGAGCATCAGAGTTTCTCTCAGAACATTGAAGGAGTTGAAGCAGTCACACGTGTGTATCCTTTGGCTGGCACTACACGTGCACCACATCCTGCTTCCACTGAAGCCACTGATAGTACAACTGCTCAACGACCCAAGAAGCGCACCCGTGTTCTCAACAACCGAGAGCTTCTTGTGGCTCTTCATCAGAAATAGGATAGGCATCATGACTGGCTAAAGCGTCAGATGCAAAGCCTCTTGGTGGATGTTAATCGCATTCACAATCTTGCCACCAAGAATGCTTTTGTTGCCCATGAAACCTCTCGCCGCACATGGAAAGGGCTAACGATGATGTGTTCTGAAGATGATCTTCAAGAGGATGGCTTCACTGAGCGATTCAAGTTTGACTCCACACCTCCTCGAAGGGTTGTGCTGCAACGAATTCCATCCCTTGAAGACTCTGAGTTCTCTTCCTCTGCTGCAACTGTGACTGCTAGAGTTATCGAGGATGAAGACGATGCTACCTCACTGCCACCTCCTTCAGCACGCTTCAACTCTGCTCCAAGCTCTTCGGCACCGCCAAACACCACCAACGACCCTGCTGCTTCACCTACTCCTCCTGGGAACGAGTAGATGCTCTATGTCTTCGAACCTTTTTTGGTCCTTACTGACAAAAGGGGGAGAAGCATATGAGGTTGATAGTCTTCAAGCGAGTCCATATGGGCGGGTGCTTTATATTTTGCTTCGTGCTTACAACTATCGTTTTGCTACATTTGGTTCTTTGAGTTGTAACACTTAAACTCGATGGTCGTCTGCTACTTATCTGCCACCTTGTTTTGCGATGATAAATTCCGCATGTGCGACGATAAATTCCGCACTTAGATCATTCTGCAGACGTCCATTTTCCATTATGCATGTCGCATGTCATTATCTTCATATACTTTCACATGCATAGTAGATTGTCATCAGAAGTTGAAGTGGATCTCCATAAGTACAACCTGCCATGTGCATTTGCATTCCAAAAGCAAATTACTTATATGCACATCTTCAGGGGGAGCCCTTGCAACTTATGAAGACAATTCCTTATCCGTTACAATTTCACAGATTATATTCCCCATTGAAAACTTCAACTAGTTTGTCATCAATCACCAAAAAGGGGGAGATTGTAAGTGCATCTAGTGCCACCCCTAGTTGGTTTTGGAGTATTGACGACAAACCTAGTTGAGGGACTAATGTGTTTGTGAGAATTGCAGGATAACACAGGTAGAAGTCCCTCATTGATTCGGTTTTCCTACCAGAGATGACCCCTAAAAATGTATGAAGACATTGAAGTCAAAGGTGGTATATGAAGATATTCACATTGAAGACTATGACAAGGGAAGACACCACATGAAGCCTATGGAGCTCGAAGACTTAGATCTTTTGTAGTTTTCTTTCTTTTGTGTTGAGTCATAGGAACCACCGTACTGTTAAGTGGGGTCCAAGAGAACCAGTCAGAATGACTGAAGTGATGCCTAACCAAAACCTATGTCTTCGAGTGAAGACTATGAGAGCGAATCTTGTCCAGAGTCGGACAAGTCAGCTTTGCTTGCAGCCCAAGTAAAGTTTCCGTGTGAGTTTGAAATCTGACCGTTGGAACACGTGTCAGTTCCTTAGTGACCCAGGGTCATTTCGGACAAATCAAGTCGGGTTGCCAAGTGGCTATAAATAGCCCACCCCCTACAACCATAAACGGTTGGCTGCTCAGATTCAGTGTACGGCTTTTGTCGTTTGAGAGCAACCCACCTCGAAGCCTTTGAGAGAGAATTCCTTGCGAGGATAAAGCCCTAACCACCCAGGAGCCAAAGAGAATTAGGCATCACTTAAGTCTTCTTGTCTGTGTGATCTGAAGACTTATTACACTTGAGGACTGTGCATCCTCCAGCCGGTTAGGTGTCGCGTTCTGAGCATCCAAGAGACATTGTGGATTGCCGGTGAACGAAGTCTGTGAAGGTTTGGGAGTCTACCTTGAAGACTTACCAGAGTGATTGGGCGAGGTCTGTGTGACCTTAGCTCAAGGGGAATACGGTGAGGACTGGGTGTCCTGAGCTGCGTGTTCAGGACTGGGTGTGCGGGACTGTGTGTCCTAAGGTTTAAATACCTAGCCGCCCTAACCAGACGTACAGTTGTCACAGCAACTGGAACTGGTCCAACAAATCATTGTCTTCAGCGAGTCACTGGTTTCATCTTCCCTTTACTTACTGTTACTCCTTGTGAAGTCATTGTATGTTTGCACTATCTTTTGTCTTCACTGAGTGACTGCGTGTTCTGTATGGCTTCATAATATCTTCCTACCTGATCCTTACTACATTGCTGCTATTAAGTCATTGTGCTTTCACTCTATTGAATACTTGACTATGGCTTGCCTAGTGTAGTCTACCTTCCGCTGCAGGGTAATAGGTTTATTTCTATCGTTTATCTTCATAACTTCCACGTATTGAAGACCTTTATAAAAATCGCCTATTCACCCCCCTCTAGTCGATATAACGCACTTTCAGATAATAAGACCTAGCCATAAACAGCACATAGGGTTGTTACCGAATGATGTTTCCCGGGGCTCGAAGCTATCTAAACCATTGTCTTGTGTGTTGATTGTCTCGCGTCTCTCGATTCCAACCAACCCCTTTAAGCTACCACGTAGATGTGTTGGCCTCACGACTAAGTCCTCACACTAGTACATCTACTGTGACAATTCCACGACACCTACTCTCTCCAAGGATGCCCGTATGTTCATCTTATCTTGTGATGAATGCCAAAGAATAGGTAATATTGGTAAGCGTCAAGAAATGCCTATGAATTATTCACTTGTTGTTGAACCATTTGATGTTTGGGATTTGACTACATGGGACCTTTTCCTTCCTCTAATGGGTATACACATATTTTGGTTGCTGTTGATTATGTTACTAAATGGGTAGAAGCTGTTCCAACCAGTAGTGCTGATCAGAACACCTCTATTAAAATGCTTAAGGAAGTTATTTTCCAAAGGTTTGGAGTCCCTAGATATTTAATGACTGATGGTGGTTCACACTTTATTCATGGTGCTTTCCATAAAATGCTTGCCAAGTATGATGTTAACCATAGAATTGCATCACCTTATCATCCTCAGTCTAGTGGTCAAGTTGAACTTAGCAATAGAGAAATAAAATTAATTTTGCAAAAGACTGTCAATAGGTCCTCGAAGAATTGGTCTAAGAAATTAGATGATGCACTTTGGGCTTATAGAACAGCTTATAAAAATCCTATGGTTATGTCTCCTTATAAAATGGTTTATGGAAAAGCTTGTCATTTACGTCTTGAGTTAGAACATAAAGCATATTGGGCGATCAAAGAACTCAACTATGATTTCAAACTTGCCGGTGAAAAGAGGCTATTTGATATTAGCTCTTTAGATGAATGGAGAACCCAAGCTTATGAAAATGCCAAGTTGTTTAAAGAAAAAGTTAAAAGGTGGCATGATACAAGAATCCAAAAGCATGAGTTTAAAGTTGGAGAATATGTTCTTTTGTACAACACTCGTTTCAAATTCTTTGTAGGAAAACTCCTCTCAAAATGGGAAGGACCCTATGTTATCGAGGAGCTTTATCGGTCAGGATCTATCAAAATAAATAATGCCAAAGGTACCAACCTGAAGGTTGTTAATGGGCAACGAATAAAAAATTATATCTTAGGTACTCCCATTAATGTTGAAAGTAATATTATCCAAACTTTGACACCGGAAGAACACTTAAAAGAGTCCTTCTAAAACACTCTAGAATCGTGAAAATAAGAAGGTACGTGTTACGGTAAGTAAACGGACTCCGAATAATCCGCAAAAATATTTTTTATTAGTTCTGGAATATTTAGAAAATTAGGAAAATAAGAAATTTCCAGGAAGCATACCCTGGTGGGCACAAGACACCAGGCACGCCCAGGTGGGTTGTGCCCACCTCGGGTACCTTCTGGACTCCGTTTTTCTTCCGTTTGCTTGTCTCTCAAGATAAAAAAATCTTTATATACCCCCCGAACCTATTGACCAATGTATCACGGAGAAATTTTTTGTTCTCTTTTCTTGCTGCTTTCCTGTCAGATCTGAAATCATGTCATCCCAAGACTCCGAGGGCGAAAGCTAGGCTGCTGATTTCATCTCGAACCCCAAGTCCTATGGGGATGTGGAGCACTATGGCTGAACCACGGAGGAAGAGGAAAACTATTATCCTAGGGAGAAGGATGAGACGAGCTCAGATGAGGACGAACCTCTGTTGCCTCAACCTAGGGACATGCATGTGGAATTCAAGAAGTCAAGCCTCCCGAACAAACCAAAAAGGCCTAAGGTTCAGTTTATACCTTTCCGCCTTTTGCAGGATAGTAAACAAGATTTATGCAAGAAAGTACTGGAGCTTGAACAGGAGATCGGTGAATTGAAGGAGGAAAATTCTATCCTCAAGCATAAGCTGAGGAACAAGGACAAGCCCTCTACTTCATCACCACCACCTTCTTCTTCATCCCCAAAATAAAATTGAGTATCAAGTATGGGCACTCCCCTTGGCTTCCACCAAGCTTGGGGGAGGTGCCCCGGTATCGTATCATCCCTGCTATATTTTGCCTTTACTTATTTTAGTTCAATCTTTTGCTATAGATGAATAAAAGTTTAGTTCGATCATTTCTTTTTGAGAGTTTGCTTATTGATCTATCCTTGTAATCATGTGCGAGATATATAATAATGTATAGTATGAGTTTTTGCTTACTTTACTTTCATGTTGCAATAAAAAGAAAGGAAATAAATCAAGAAGATCATATACTGACCTTATGGTAGGTGATGACACCACACAAGGAAAACTATAACTAGAAAATTTTATTAGAGATTGGCAAACATAGCATTAGTCAATGATGCAACTCATGAAAGAATAAATAAGGGAAGAGAAGATTCACATATAAATATACTATCCTAGAAATCATTTGTGATTGTGAGCCCCCATCATAATATTATATGCCAAAATTGTTCACGCTGGACAAGGAAGACAACTTAATGATTTATGTTTGTTCATATTCACACAGAAGTTATATTGTCATAGATCCTTCAACAGGTGGTGCTTGCCCCCTATCTTTGCTAGCCAAAAACTCTGCACTAAGTAGAGATACTACTTGTGCATCCAAAACCTTTAAACCCAAATCTTATTTTCAAGAGTCCATTATACCTACCCAGGGATTGAGAAAGATCCCTCATGTAAGTTGTCATCGGTGCAAAAAGCCAATGAAAATTGCTTCTAAAAATGTGAGATCATTTAGTGTAAGAGAAAATTGAGCGTTGTACGAACTTGTGATGGTGAAGAATAAAAGCGACAGACTGCATAAGAAAGGTTGCCATCACAAGGGGCAATACAATGTGACGTTCTTTTGCATTAAGGGGTTGAGCATACAAACAAATAAGCGCATGGCAACCTCTGCTTCCTTCTGCGAAGGGCCTATCTTTTACTTTTATGTATTTACTTTTATGCAAAGATTCAAAGTTTTTCTCTCTATTCCTTTTTATTTTTCTCCTTTGGAAAGCATCATGTGGTGAGGAAAGATCTAGGCACATACGTCCAGTTGAATATGGATAGCATGAGTTATTATTGTTTACATCACCCTTGAGGTGAATACGTTGGGAGGCGAAACTATAAGCCCCTATCTTCCTATGTGTCCGGTTGAAACGTTTTGCTCATGTGTATACGGTGAGTGTTAGCAATCATAAAGACTATATGATGGTTGAGTATGTGGACTTGCCTACCCTTCCCGAAAAGTTGATGAATTTTAGTTGCAAAATTGACTGAGAACATAGTTTGTTGGTTTCTAATAGAGTTTTTGCTTTATACTTCGATGATGTGATGAATTGTAACTTATTCATGAGAAGTTTATGATAAAAGTTCTATGATAATAGTCTTATGTTTAAGTTTGTTGCTGTTATAATATTCAACATGATGCTTCTATGTCCGTATTTTGTTTTTATCGACAACTCTCTCTCTAAGCATGTGGACATGTTTTTTATTTCGGTTTTCTCTTGAAGACAAGCGAGGTATAAGCTAGGGGGAGTTGATACGTCCATTTTGCATCATGTTTCTTACTGTTATTTGTGATGTTTTTATGCATAATAATGCTTTTTGTAGTTATTCTAATGCCTTTTCTCTCATAATTTCCAAGGCACACACAAAGAGGGAGAATTCGGGCAGCTGGAAATCTGGACCTGGAAAAGCTACGTCAGACTACCTATTCTGCACAACTCCAAACAAGCTGAAACTTCACAGAGAATTTTTATGGAATATATGATGAACATTGGAGCAAATAAGTACCAGAGGAGGCCCACCGGGTGGTCACAACCCACCTAGCGCGCCAGGGAGCCCAGGCGCACCCTGTTGGGTTGTGCTCACCCAGGCCCACCTCCTGTGCCCATCTTCTGGTATATAAGTCATTTTGACCTAGAAAAAAATAAGGGGAGGACTTTCGAGATGGAGCGCCGCCGTCTTGAGGCAGAACTTGGGCAGGAGCACTTTTGCCCTCGAGTGGAGCGATTCCGCCGGGGGAACTTCCCTCCCGGAGGGGGAAATCATCGTCATCATCATCACCAACAACTCTCCCATCTTGGGGAGGGCTATCTCCATCAACATCTTCAACAACACCATCTCATCTCAAACCCTAGTTCATCTCTTGTGTTCAATCTTTTTACCGGAACTATAGATTGGTGCTTGTGGGTAACTACTAGTGTTGATTACATCTTGTAGTTGATTACTATATGGTTTATTTGGTGGAAGATTATATGTTCAGATCCATTATGCTATTTAATACCCCTGTGATCTTGAGCATGTTTATCACTTGTGAGTAGTTACTTTTGTTCTTGAGGTCACGGGAGAAATCATGTTGCAAGTAATCATGTGAAATTGATACGTGTTCGATATTCTGATAGTATATATGTTGTGATTCCCTTAGTGGTGTCATGTGAACACCTACTACATGATACTTCACCATATTTGGGCCTAAGGGAATGCATTATGTAGTAGCAATTAGATGGTGGGTTGTGAGAGTGACAGAAGCTTAAACCCCGGTTTATGCACTATTCCATAAGGGACCGATTGGATCCAAAAGTTTGATGCTATGGTTAGAATTTATTCTTAATACTTTTCTCGTAGTTGCGGATGCTTGCGAGGGGGTTAATCATAAGTAGGAGGTTTGTTCAAGTAAGAATAGCACCTAAGCACCGGTCCAGCCACATATCAAATTATCAAAGTAGCGAATACAAATCGAACCAACATGATGAAAGTGGCTAGATGAAATTCCCGTATACCCTCCAGAACGCTTTGCTTATTATAAGAGACCGTTTTGGCCTGTCCTTTGCCTCAAAAGGATTGGGCTACATTGCTGCACATTAGCTACTATTATCGTTACTTGCTCATTTCAAATTACCTTGCTATCAAACTACCCTGCTACTTACGATTTCAGCACTTGCAAACATTACCTTGCTGAAAACCACTTATCATTTCCTTCTACTCCTCGTTGGGTTCGACACTCTCACTTATCGAAAAGAGCTACAATTGATCCCCTATACTTGTGGGTCATCAATGACTGATATATGATGAATATCATCCAATGAATTCACTGATCCAATGCCTACGAGTTTTTCACACATTGTTCTTGCTAAGTTACTATTGCTCTTGCTACCGTTACAATTGCTACAAAACTGTTGTTGTTGTTATCGTTACCACTGTTATCATTACTATCACTATCAAACTATCATATTATTGTGCTACGGATCACTTACCTACAGATTGATGTCTACTACGCAACCTTCTTCTTGTAGACGTTGTTGGGCCTCCAAGTGCAGAGGTTTGTAGGACAGTAGCAAATTTCCCTCAAGTGGATGAGCTAAGGATTATCAATCCGTGGGAGGCGTAGGATGAAGATGGTCTCTCTCAAACGACCATGCAACCAAATAACAAAGAGTCTCTTGTGTCCCCAACACACCCAATACAATGGTAAATTGTATAGGTGCACTAGTTCGGCGAAGAGATGGTGATACAAGTGCAATATGGATAGTAGATATAGGTTTTTGTAATCTGAATAATATAAAAACAGCAAGGTAGCAAGTGGTAAAAGTGAGCGAAAACGGTATTGCAATGCTTCGAAACAAGGCCTAGGGTTCATACTTTGACTAGCGCAAATTCTCTCAACAATGATAACATAATTAGATCATATAACAATCCCGTCACATGCAACAAAGAGTCACTCCAAAGTCACTAATAACGGAGAATAAACAAAGAGATTATTGTAGGGTACGAAACCACCTCAAAGTTATTCTTTCTGATTGATCTATTGGGCTATTCCTATAAGTTTCACAACCCTAGAGTTCGTACTAAAATAACACCTTAAGACACACATCAACCAAAGCCCTAATGTCACCTAGATACTCCAATGTCACCACAAGTATCCGTGGGTTTGATTATACGATATGCATCACACCATCTCAGATTCATCTATTCGAACCAACACAAAGAACTTCAAAGAGTGCCCCAAAGTTTCTACCGGAGAGTCAAGACGTTCCAACCCCTATGCATAAGTTCACAAGGTCACAAAACCCGCAAGTTGATCACCAAAACATACATCAAGTAGATCACATGAATATCCCATTGTCAGCACAGATAAGCACATGCAAGACATACATCAAGTGTTCTCAAATCCTTAAAGACATAATCTGTTAAGATAACTTCAAAGGGAAAACTCAATCCATTACAAGAAGGTAGAGGGGGAGAAACATCATAAGATCCAACTATAATAGCAAAGCTCATGGTACATCAAGATCGTGCTAAATCAAGAACACTAGAGAGAGAGATCAAACACATAGCTACTGGTACATACCCTCAGCCCCGAGGGTGATCTACTCCCTCCTCGTCATGGAGAGCACCGGGATGATGAAGATGGCCACCGGTGATGATTTCCCCCTCCGGCAGGGTGCCGGAACAGGGTCCCGGTTTGTTTTTGGTGGATACAGAGGCTTGCGGCGGTGGAACTCCCG
The DNA here is from genome assembly GCF_003073215.2 of Triticum urartu. Taxonomy (NCBI): domain Eukaryota; kingdom Viridiplantae; phylum Streptophyta; class Magnoliopsida; order Poales; family Poaceae; genus Triticum; species Triticum urartu. The sequence continues at coordinate 627,401,386 of NC_053023.1, forward strand.
ATCTAGGTACTGTTCTGGATGTTTGGGGATATATAAGAGGTGTTGGCATCGAGAACAAGTCAGGGGGGTCCATGAGTCAACCACAAGGTCGGAGGGCGTGCCCTAGGGGGTGGGGGCTCCCTCCACCATTATGGATGACTCGGGACTCTTCTGGCCCAACTCCGGTACTCTGTGGGCTTCTTTTGGTCCAAAAAACAATCGTCGAAAAGTTTCGGCTCAATTGGACTCCGTTTGATATTCCTTTTCTGTGAAACTCAAAAACAAGGAAAAACAGAAACTGGCACTAGGCTCTAGGTTAATAGGTTAGTCCCAAAAATCATATAAAATAGCATATAGATGCATATAAACATCCAAGGTAGATAATATAATATCATGGAACAATCAAAAATTATAGATACATTAGAGATGTATCACAGATATTTAATCTCCAAGTGTGGTTGAATTGACAACTCAACTGCTAATACTTACAAATATTCTTTGGCTTCTGTTGTGTCAAATCTATAAATTTCGGTTGAATACTCTACCCTCGAAAACTGTTGCGATCTCCTATACTTGTGAGTAATCACACCGCTACATCTATAATACGTTTTTAGGTCAAGAAGCGGAGGGCTATCTAGGCATACCAATAGTAAGTGAACCAAAACCTTCTCGTTATTTCGATTTAAACAACTGAGTTCCTTATGATTCGGATTTCTCTCTATGTTGCTCGCGGACGATCAAGTTTAAGCTTGGGGGAGTTGATGAGTGATATTTTTGCACTTATTTCAACCTTGTTTAAACCGAGATATTTCACAAAAAGAGATATATTCGCTCCAACATTGCCACTAATGACTAATGAATGCAAATGGTTCCACAAATCCTCTCTTTGATATTTTTTCCACAAGAAATGGGCTAAAATGGGAAGATATCACACGGGAGAAAGGAAATGAGGTAAAATGAAGAAGAAATAAATCATCAGGGGGCATGAGGAGTCCTCTAGAGCGAAGGACGGCGTTCCATGCAACCGCACACGCTCGTCGACCAGAACAACTTTTATTAAGGAGACCCCATTGAAATGTCAGCAAAACGAGTAGAGAGTGCCGAGCACAGCCACAACCCATTCATCATCATCTTCATCCACAAACCCTAGCCGCCACCATTTCCACCTCGATTGCCATCTCTGCCACCGTAGCCCTCTCTCATCTAGTTCATACCTGTAATTGTGCATCACACAAGGCATCTATTGTAAGACATATTGCAATTAATCAATCTCAAGATGTCTTTTTCAATGGTTTCTTTTCGCGATCTGATCGCCATTGTGAGTAGTCCAGTAAGGTATGGGGTGAGGCATGAGACTTGCAACCATAGGTATTTGGTGAAGGGATCAATGGAAGTCTTTGACACAATGTCTCGTATGTGTAAAATAAAATTGCATCGTGAAGTATCTCATGTCTTGTCCGCGATCTTCATCCCTGCATGTACCCTAGATCATGGTGATCAAGGACCGGTGAGGCTAGGATGAAGGGGGCCGTGAAGTGTTATACCGAACATCAGTGACAGTAAGGTTTAGTAGGGTAACATGGATCATATCCTTGGGGATTCATGAGGTGTAGTCATTGAACGTCCAAAGCTTTTGTCTGATATTATTATCTTAATTATCAGGGCAACTCCGTGAGACGGATAGGGCCTTCAGTAGGACAACGGATTCTTGATGCAGGACTCGTGCCAGTTAGGATGTTATTTGGACACATCCCCCATTCCAAATGAAGAAAGCACCTCTTGATGGGTGACTTCCCGAGCACAAACTAATATCATTTTTTATCCCAACACCAATACATGGTTTTAAGCATTAAGACCTCATCCACGTACCTTCCTTTTATTATAAGTGTTTGAATCACTATTTGCTTGATTCATCCGGTTAAAATCTATATTTTACACTTTAACAAAAGCTTGTCAAAGACCATCGGTTCAAGGGAGTCTTCCTCTCGTGGGTTCGATAACCCATGGTCACCTCTAGGGAAATAGGTGCGGGATACCCTTCCTTGTTCCAATACCGGATCGCTAAGAAGGAGATATCACCATGATTCCCGCCAAACCCTTCCATAATATGATACACTGCATTAGTACAATCCGAGGCAATGTGTAGCTGAGGAACACCCAACGCCGCAGTGAGCGCTAAAGCTTTCCTGTGGGCAATTGCTCCTAGGGCAGCCCACTATTAGTTAGATCACGTCTCTTACCGTCGTGTCTCATTCAAGTTTTTTCTCATAGTCCGACTGGCCCAATTATCAAGGAGACATGTTACAGTACATCAAACTATTTTGGGCCATTTATTTTTATAATCCTACGGCCCAGAAGTCGCAATACTACCCTAGAATTTGTGTATTATATTTCGGCCTCAGGGGCAATTTGGGTATAAACTCCCACAATAGGCTCTATCCGGAAATAAAAGGAAAGTTAGATTTGGAATTTCATATCGTATCTTTTCCAACGTCGCGGCGTCGCCATCTTCGGCACTACAATGTGTGGGGTATACAATCGATGCCCTGGTTGAGGGAGTTCTGGATTAAGGGGTCCTCGGGTGTCCGGCCCGTGTGTTGTGGGCCGAACTGATGGGCCATGAAAATACAAAGTAGAAAGCCTTCCCCTGTGTCCGGATGGGACTCTCCTTTGTGTGGATGGAAAGATTGGCGTATGGATGTATAGATTCCTTCTTCTGTAAACCAACTCTATACAACCTTAGGCCCCTCCGGTGTCTATATAAACCAGAGGGCTTAGACCGTAGAGGCGATCAGAATTGACATAGGCTAGACGGCTAGGGTTTAGCCATTACGATCTCGAGGTAGGTAAACTCTTGTAACCCCTATACTCATCAAAGTCAATCAAGCAGGAAGTAGGATTTTACCTCCATTAAGAGGGCCCGAACCTGAGTAAACATCGTGTCCCCTTTGTCTCATGTTACCTTCAATCCTCAGACGCACAGTTCGGGACCCCCTACCCGAGATTGGACGATTTTGACACCGACATTGGTGCTTTCATTGAAAGTTCCACTTTGTTGCCGGCAGAAGGTTCGATGGGTCATTCAATCATCAACAACGATGCTATTTCCGGGGAAACCTTCCTCCTCGGTCAATTTTTGTGTTCGGCGGCTTCGCTCTACGCGCCAATTCGATTGGTCACCTCAAACAAATCGATAGCTATGCCCCTGGTCATTAGATCAGATTCAGGAGCCTGAATTACGCCGCCGACGTCCGAGGAGACTTGATCTTCGAAGGGTTCACAGCCTCGACCATTGTTCCTCTGCTCCAAGAGAGAAACTCATCGAACCCATCATCAGGCACCGCTCAAGGACCAACTATCATCCCTTCCCTGGCCTTAGATCCAGGGCAAACTACTTCATCCGAAGATGGGTATCTGAAACCCACCGGACCCTCTCCTACTATGGAACTTTTCTATGGAGACCCGGAGGCAACTATGTCTTCAGCGAGCCTGGAGTCAAGCAGGACTCTCCCTATCATCAGACAGACGAACCCGCCTCAGGATGCAAACTATGAACTCTCGAGGTCTGCATTTGGTGAGCACAGCCTGGAATCTGCCGTGCCTAGTCCTGCAGGTCCTCGGACCCCCATCCGACCTTCGCTCTTAAACGAGACCCTGGACTTAATGTGATCCCTCGCCAGTATGGAAGTGTCACCTCCGAACTATGCCCGGCCTGGACTAGGGGCTGAGAGCGGGAAATTTTACGTCCCACCCACCACCCACTTAATAGCCACTGTCGAGAATTTGACTGACATGCTAGATTACGCTGTGATAGCCTGGCTTATTAGGGATGATAGACTACTCATATCAATAAGGAATTCCTTCTTTTCCGGAAGCCCATTCGGACAGAACTCCAAAGTTAAGCGTTCTCGGCTTGGAGTAATTTCAGGATGGGTGACCGACTGGGAAGTTGCTCCCGGGTTCGCACGAGTGAGGACAAAGTGCGCAGAAAAGACTAGTATTGATCTATGGGGACAGTCTAGATCCCGCTAGGAGTAACGACCACCGGCGGGTGTGTCCGGGGCGTTACAAGTTGGTATCAGAGCCGACCCTCATGGTTACACGGATGTTTGCGGACAGGTGTGCGGTCATGTTGTGCATGACGTTTGTGACTCGTCGTGGCACACGGCATGGCACATGTGCCAGACTGGATGCACAGACGTATGTGCCAAGAGGGAACGTTCCTATGGCCCGACTAGGACATCGGTTCCTCTGAGTGGGGGTGTATGTAATAGCCTGGCTTATTAGGGATGATAGACTACTCAATATCACTAAGGAATTCCTTCTTTTCTGGAAGCCCATTCGGAAAGAACTCCAAAGTTAAGCGTGCTCAGCTTGGAGTAATTTCAGGATGGGTGACCGACCGGGAAGTTGCTCCCGGGTGCGCACGAGTGAGGACAAAGTGTGTAGAAAAGACTAGTCTTGATTTGTGGGGCCAGTCGAGATCCCGCCAGGAGTAACAACCACAGACGGGTGTGTCCAGGGCATTGCATACGCCTCCAAAGACATCGACAGTATGGACGACGATGTCGGAGACAAACAAAGCCAAGACCTGCCATTGACCGGGCTCTGGACGGCTACCTCCACATATGATGTGTACATGGTGGATACACCCAAACAGGATGACGACGAAGGCAGGAAAGATCCGATCGAGAATAAGCCCACTGAGGCACCACCAAAACGTCGACGTCAGAGGCGCCACTCAAAATCACGTCGCGAAAAGGAAAGCGACACTGGCACCGGAGACAATAACACCCCGAACGATGCCGAAAATCCCGAAGACCCGGTCAAACTCAGGCTGGCAATGGGGATTACCCATGCGGGTATTGGACTCCCATCCCCGTCCCCACAAGCCGCAATAGCCTTCCTATGCCCGTCCCCATCCCCATACCCATCCGCGGGGATCAAAACATTCCCATCCCCATCCCCGTCATTTTTTATCCCCATGGGAAAACCCATGCACTCAATCAACAACAACCTTCGATAGCATTTCGGGAGAAAAAATAGCATTTTAGCACAATAAATAATATGTTGTCACTAGGTTATGGTTTTCGTAGGGTTTTTGGCCAAAGGGGTGTGATGGGAAGAAATTTGGGTGGGTAAAGGAGGGAATTGCATGGGGTCTACTAATTTCAGAGCTCACATGTAAGGTCTTCATGGGTAAGAGGGGTAATGGGCACGGGTAATGCTATCCCATCCCCATACCCGTCTTGTGCGCTGGGTAAGGTATTTAACCCACCAACTTCCCTGTGGGCATTAAAGCTGGCCCATCCCTGTCCCCTAATAGAGTAATTACCCACGGGGATGCGGGTAACGGTTAACCGTTGCCAACTTGAGGTCGAACCTACGCCTGAGGAGGATAAATGGGAGGAGGGACAAGTCAACCCCGACGAGCCGGTCAGGAATGAGGACTCGAAAGATAGTATCTATCTACCGATCTCCGAGGATGATGTCAGCCTCCGCAACAAAGACTTCATCGTGCCAGAGGAACCCCTCGAGCAAGAGCGCTTTAAGCGTCAGCTAATCACAACTGCGCAAAGTCTAAAGAAGAAGCAACAACAGCTCCAACCCGAATAGGATACCCTCAATGACAGATGGACCCATGTCCTAGCTCCTGAAGAATACGGCTCAGGGAGTCCTGGACTAAGGGGTCCTTGGGCATCTGGCCTGTTAACTACGGGCCGTACTGATGGGCTTTGAAGATACGAAGACCGAAGACTGCACCCGTGTCCGGATGGGACTCTCCTTGGCGTGGAGGGCAAGCTTGGCGACCAAACATGTAGATTCATTTCTTTGTAACCGACCTTGTGTAACCCTAGATCCTCCTGGTGTCTATATAAACTAGAGGACTTAGTCCAGAGGGGGGATATTCATTACCATAGCCATACAAGCTAGGCCTCTAGGGTTTAGCCATTATGATCTCGTGGTAGATCTACTCTTGTAACACTCATATTCATCAAGATCAATCAAGCAGACGTAGGGTATTACCTCCATAGAGAGGGCCTGAACTTGGGTAAACATCATGTCCCCTGTCTCATGTTACCATCGACCTTAGACGCATAGTTCAGGACCCCCTACCCGAGATCCGCCGGTTTTGACATCGACATTGGTGCTTTCATTGGGAGTTCCACTGTGCCGTCCCCAAAAGGCTTGATGGCCCCTTCAATCATCAACAACGATGTTGTTCAAGGTAAGACCTTCCTCCCTGGACAGATCTTCGTGTTTGGCGGCTTCGCACTGCGGGCCAACTCGCTTGGCCATCTGGAGCAGATCGATAGCTACGCTCCTGACCACCAGGTCAGATCTGGGAGCTTGAACTACGTTGCGGACATCCGTTAAGACTTGATCTTCGTCGGATTCGAGACCACAGCAACCACTCCTGGTCACCTCGATGGACATGACCTAGATCTGTCATCGGACCGCATCCAGGAGATAGCTCCTGTAACCGCTCTGGCCTTAGATCCGGAGCATACTGCGCCATCCGAGGACCGGAGGCTCAACCCCACCATGGAGGCCACAGACTCCCCGGCGTTGGAGCCGCACATGGACTTAACCTCACACGATATCTGTGTCACCGGAACCCCGGACTCGTTTCCAGCAATAAATTCCGAACCGTGCGAGTCCACGGACGCCGAACTTGATCGTTTATCGATCTTCGAATTCAGCGCCGCAGACATCTTCCAGCACTCGCCTTTGGGCGACGTGCTAAACCCATTAAAAAATCTATCCTTAGCAGGGGACTCACGGCCGAACTATATCCGGTTCGAACTAGGGGCTGATGATGGAGAATTTTGCTTCCCACCCGCCACCCACTCCATAGCCACTGTAGAGGACTTAACCGACATGCTCGATTACGGCTCCGAAGACCTCGACGGTGTAGTCGACGATGCCGATGAGGAGCAGGGCCAAAACCCATCGTTTATCGGATGTTGGACGGTCACTTCTTCATACGACGTATACATGGTGGATACACCTAAAGAAACTAACGACGATGACAAAGAAGATCTAGTTGAAGATAAACCTCCTGAGGCACAGCCCGGATGCCGGCTTTAGCGGCGCCGCTCTAAGTCACGTCGTGCAAAAGATAGCAATGTCGGCACCGGAGAAAACAACACCTCGGACGATGCCGAAGACAATGAAGACCCTGTTGAGGCAACGTCCGAACAGAATGAATGGGAAGACGAGCACGATAGCCCTGATGAACAGGCCATACATGAAGACTCGGAGGACAGTAATTATCTTCCGCTCTCCGAGGATGAGGAGAGCCTCGGCGACGAGGATTTCATCATGCCTGAGGAACCTCTCGAGGAGGAGCGCTTTAAACGCCGGCTATTAGCCACTGCAAGGAGCCTGAAAAAAGAAGCAGCAAGAGCTTCAAGCTGACCAAGACCTGCTCAACGATAGATGGACAGACATCCTAACAGCCAAAGAATACGGCCTCAAGTGCACAACCAAGGGTTACCCGGAGCGCGGATTGCTACCTCAGTTCGATGAGGAGGCGCGGGAACCTATACCACGTGGTTGGGACAATGCGGCTAACCGACCACCATGCGGTCGAGATAAAGCGGCAGCTCAAGCCGAACAGCAGCCCGCCTCACCCCAAAGAAAAAATAGAGATAAAACAGCTCGGGGTCATACATACGACCCTCGGCAGGACCTGGACAGTAGAGCAGAACATACCAGATCGATCTACGGATCGCGAGGACGTGCCTCGATGCGAAACTCCGGCTACCTATTCGGACGTGACAAGTCTAGTCACGCCCGGGCCGAAAACCGCAGAGGGACTCCATCTAAGCTACGTCACGACGTGGCCCAATATAGAGGCGCCGCACACCCACTCTGCTTTACTGACGAAGTAATGGAGCATGAATTCCCAGAAGGGTTTAAACCCGTGAATATCGAATCATATGATGGAACAATTGATCCCGCGGTATGGATCGAGGATTTTCTTCTCCATATTCATATGGCTCGCGGAGATAACCTTCACGCCATCAAATACCTCCCACTAAAACTCAAAGGACTAGCAATGTATTGGTTAAACAGTCTGCCTGAAAACTCTATCGACAGCTGGGAGGATCTGGAAGACGCCTTCCGCGACAACTTCCAAGGCACATATGTCCGGCCACCAGATGCCGATGACTTAAGCCACATCGTCCAGCAGCCAGGAAGCTCTGGACTAGGTTCTTAGTTAAAAAGAACCAAATCGTAGACTGTCCGGACGCGGAAGCCCTAGCGGCCTTTAAACACAGTGTCCGGGACGAGTGGCTCGCCTGCCACCTCGGTCAGGAGAAACAAAAATCCATGTCAGCCCTTACCGCTCTGATGACCCGCTTTTTGCGCGGGAGAAGACAGCCGGCTCGCTCGTAGAAGCAGCAACGCCAGCGACCCGGACACTTCCAAAGTCCGGGAGAGCAATGGTAAACCACGACACAGCAAAAACAAACACTGCAATGATAACGAAAGAACGCATGACACTGCGGTTAATGCCGAATTCAGCGGCCCCAAATCCGGCCAACGGAAGAAGCCATTTAAGGCAGGCATAGATGGACCATCCAATTTGGACAAGATATTGGATCGGCCCTGCCAGATTCATGGCCACCCCAACAAACCAGCTAATCATACCAACAGAAGTTGTTGGGTCTTCAAGCAGGCCGGCAAGCTCAATGCCGGACACAAGGGGAGGAGTCCGCTGGGCGATAGCGATGACGAGATACTCACCAACCAAATACCAGGGGTCAGAAGCAATTTCCCCCTAAAGTGAAAACAGTGAATATGGTATACACGCCATACGACTCTACAGGGGAACAGGAGAAACACTCCCTCTGGACTGAGGATCACACTATGGCACCCTTAGCCAAAGCACAAAGCGGTCTCATTAAACCGCATACCTCGTCGATCATTAAGCCACCAGTCTCCATTCAACAGGATCGACCAAGTTCGGAGCAGGCTAGCAGTTCGGCTTCCGCCGTCCACCTCATATACCTGCGAAATCAGTACCGTGCATACATAACTATGCACTTCAAATAGCCTGGACATCGGCGGAAGCATAACACAGACGGATCCACAAGTACTCCCATAAACTACTCCCTTTTCCCCTTTTTTCTAACTACTTTTTCTTCTTCCTTTTTCTCTTTCCTCTCCATAGGTGGCTCAATGGCTGGCCACAGACTCATTGGAGTTTGGGTTCGTACACTCACCCAAGGGCTATATCCGTCAAGGAGTCCCTTCACAGAGGACAGGCGGCGCAGACGTGCGACAGGAGATCCAAAATAACTTTTTGTAGACCGCACTCTCTATTTCGAGCCTGTAAAGTGCCTTTTTCCTCCGCCTTCGACCCCTGGCATGTCAAATAGCCGGGGTTGCGGCTTTCTTATCTATATAAACATTTGGCACATCACTCAGATCCCAGTAAAAATAATCCACTCTTTTCTAAAGAACCGAGTTTTGCCCCTACGGTTGTTTTAAACATACACCTCGGTATAACTTGCTAGGGGCTCGGTATGGGAACAAACGAGTTGCCGACAAGTCCGAACAGCTCTATAGCGTACTTCGGCGTCGCGAGTTCGGCCTTATATGCATCAGCTCCGAATCATGTCTTGGGTCAATAGTTGGGTTGCCCAGCTCCTGTGCTTGCTATCCTATGTTCCGCTCTATCGGCTTGGGTAGTAAAGGGAGAACTACTGTGATTGTGCTTCTGGTTCACCTGGTTAAGCACCTCAGTAGAGAAAGCCGAAAACTGACTGTCATGATGCGGCGAGAGCTGGTCAACCACTCGATGACTTATTGGAATCTTTCGTGATTCCCTCCGTGTCACACGAAGGACCTCTTTCCGGTCAAATATGTAAACGCATCGTATGAATAAGCCGCATACATACAAGGAGCTATATCGTAGACCCACCATAAAACTCCTATGGCTAAGGGAAAGTGTTAACGCCCTATAATCTGATTGCCTGGTTCACCGCATTGACACCTCCTTCACGGACCAAGACGTTGGGTCAAGAGTGATCAGATGCTTTTCCGAACACCCCCGTATTTCCTACGAGGGGGCTGAAGCCGACGCCTGGAAAACTTTCAGATTATATACAAACGGCCGCACTTGAGGAATAAAAGCCTTTAGGCAAAACTAAAATATAGACTGATTATAAAAATTGTCTTTTACAATTCATACAGAGTTCATTCGAATATTATGCCTTTCGAACATTGAACCTCTATCAAGCGGGCAGCCTCCAAGACGTCCTCAAAATAATTCTCTGGTGTGTGATGGTCCTTGCCCTTGGCTGGACCCTTCGCTGCAATATCGATGGCCTTCATCTTCCCCCAGTATGTCTTGACTCGGGCAAAGGCCATCCATGCACCTTCAATGCACGCTGACCGCTTTGTGGCGTCGATACGTGGCACCACATCAGTAAGCCGCTGCACCAAGCCAAAGTAGCTATTCGGAAAAGGCTCAGTCGGCCACAGCCGGAGTATGACGTTCTTCATGGCAGCGCCAGACATCCTGTGAAGCTTGGCCCATTGGGACATATGTTCATTAAGCATCAGAGAGTGTTTTGATGCACTAAACTTTGACTAGAAAAGCTTCTCCGTTGCATATCCCTCTTGCGTGTGGTAAAACTGCGCCGCATCGGAAGAACTCTTTGGCGGGTCCAAAACCGCGTCTGGAGAGCTCCACACTTGGTTAAGCTGAGCATAATTCGGATCGCCGAACTTAGTCTGTAATAAAAAGGGCTTACCAGCCGCAATCTCCCCAGCTTGCCGGATCTCCTCACGGGCCGCTCTAGATTCGGACCACGCTTCTTTCGCCTCTCGCAAGGCCTTGTCAAGATCAGCCGTTTTCGCTTTATTCGCCTTCTCAAGGAACTCACAATGGCTAGTAGCATTCTTTAGTTCGAGCGGCATCGCGGATATTTTCCCCGCGTCTTGGTGTCGAGCATCTTGTTCGGCCTTTAACTCGGCCGATGCCTTTTCGGCAGCCGCATTACTAAGCCGGGCCTGCTCCTTGGCCTGGGCCAGCTCCGCCTGAAGACTCTCAACGGCGGCGGCACCATCTGCATCCATATATATCATAGTATGGAATTTTCAGCGTCACGCTTATATTACAAACACGTATGTGTAAGGACTACTACTCCGAATACATACCTTGCGACTCATCAAGACGCCTATTGATTAACGCAATGCCATCCCCTGCCACATCAAGCTTCTGCTGCAGCTCGACAATATCTGTAGTCCGGGCAGTCGTCAGGGGAGAAACAGCCTGTGTTCCAATTAATCAGGTCAGTCCCTGGGCATTTCTTTTGATCCTCTGATTGCCTCCCTCGGGAAGCCAATCAGAGTCTCAGGGGATACTATCTATACACAGGTGTATTTTGTGAATAAAACACAATTGAACATATTATAGTAAACCTCGAAACCTCTTAGTTGGCCCACAAAGGCCTCATTCAATCCGCGCTTTGCGGACAGGACCTTTTCAACCACCGTGCCCATCAAGGTACGATGTTCCTCCGAGATGGACGCCTGTTGCAGCATGTTCGTCAGTATATCCGGCGCCTCTGGATCTCCGGAGGCTGCTATAGGAGTACAGCCACCCTTTGAAGGGATCCGTTTATTCGTATCCGGCTGCAGACCGGATTGTTCGGAGCCTTCATTACTGGACCCTGGGCCACCAAAGTGTCACCTTCAGGTATATCTTCATCATCCCTCGCACCGCCTGTTGGTCGGGGGAGACCCTCTGCGACGACACCTCAAAGTCGTCCGCCCTATTGGGCGGAGAGGCCGGTGGAGGCGTCTCTCTTTCCATCATCTCTGGGAGAAGGTCCCCCAAGGAAGAGGATTGTGGAAGAAGACTGCGTGTCGAACTGCAAAAAATATATATTCTAGGCATTGCAAGAAAAAGAACGGGACATGTCTAAAAACAACTTTGTTTACTTACGATTTGGCCTGAGGCTTGCCCTCATCGTGAGACTGTGCGTCGACGTCCTCCAAGCCTAAGCCGCCTGACAGAGGAATCTTTCCTCGCTTAGGAACCTTTTCCTCCCAATCTTCGGAGGCAGCCCTTTTCTTTCCATGAGGGGAAGAGGCATTGACCTCCCCCTCATTTTTGTCTTCGGACGATGGGATCCTGATTCCTCCGGACACAATGTTTGATACACCTTCGGGATGGAGGCCATCTTTGGTCCTCTCTACCTTGCCCCCTTCACAAGCATCTGGTATGGTGCCAAGGCCAGCATCCTTGTTAAAACAGGATTCGCTGGGCCTTCGGGCAGGGGGGCCGAACACATAATTAGTTCCGCTTTCTTTATCCAGCCCTGGAAGAAGATAGTTTGCTCAGTACCATATTACAGTATGCGTAACTACAAAGTGTTCGGAAGACAAGTACTTACCGGGGTATCCGGACGGTTGCAGTCAAGGCCAGTGTCCTCAGTAGTGTCTGACCAATGTTTTCGCTTCCCGTAAAACAGCTTCCACATCCCTTCGTGCGTAGTGCCGAAGAAGTGTTGGAGGGTTCATGGTCCTTCTGTATTAAGCTCCCACATGCGGCGATACCTGCGTTGGCATGGCAGGATTCGGCAAACTAGCGTCACTTGAATCAAATTGACAAGATCGATGTCTCTCTCAAGGAGGGTTCGGATGCAGCTTTGTAGAGTTTGCACTTCGTCAACTGATCCCTAGTCCAGCCCCTTGTTAATCCATGATGCAAGCTGTGGCAGAGGGCCGGAATGGAACACAGGTATAGCTGCCCACTTGGTGCTATGGGGTTCTGTGACATAAAACCACTCTCGCTGCCATTGGTTGGAGGTTTAGATGAAATAGCCTTTTGGCCAGAGAGTGTTGGTAAGCTTGCTCACTACAGCACCATCGCACTCCGCCTATTCCTCGTCGGCTACCTTCGGCTTCACACTAAAAGTCTTGAGCCATAAGACGAAGTGTTGGGGGATTCGGAGGAAGGCCTCGCATGTAATGATAAATGTCGAGACATGGAGGAAAGAGTCCGGAGCTAGATCATGAAAATCTAGTCCATAATAAAACATTAGCCCCCGGACAAAGGGGTGAAGAGCGAACCCTAGCCCTCGGAGGAAGTGGGAGATGAATACGACCCTCTCACCAGGTCTGGGGGTCAGAATAACCTGTCCTTGAGCAGGAAGCCTATGGTGGACCTCCGCGGTCAAGTATCTGGCCACCGAAGCTTTGCAATATCCTCCTCTGTAACGAAGGAAGCCACCCATCAGCCTTGAGGGCTGGGTCCGGACATGATGGGGAGGCTTGAAGCAATGAAGTCGAACCTTGGGTGCTAGAACTCGAGGTTGGGAAGGCTGAGGAGAGGTTTCGCATAAAAAGACGGCCCTTGGTTCCATTATAAAGGCAGCGGGTATTGAACGCCTCCTCCTAAGCCTGAGAACCTGCCTATTCCTAAGGAATCTTTCCCGCATGACGGTTGGGTTACCCACGCTCGTATTGATGAGAATCCCGCGATAAGGGGACACGATCTCTACTTCGACAGGACGTGCCAACAAAAACCACACCCCGAAACATGGAACGGCGGGACGGGAAACGGTTCGAAATAATGACCGGGCAAGCGTGATGTCACGTTACTAAAGTTGTCAGCAGATTGGATTCGTGAAATATTATACTCTCTACAGCTGTGTGTTGCAGATCCGGACACGTTTGTTTCGTCCGAAGACTATCTTGGAGTTCGGAAGGAGGAACCTGCCTTGCAATGCCGAAGACAGATCTACGCGTCGGATACCTTGTCATTGATGCCAGGTTCAGGGGCTACTGAGGGAGTCCTAGACTAAGGGGTCCTCGGGCGTCCGGCCTGTTAACTATGGGCCGGACTGATGGGTTGTGAAGATACAAGGACCGAAGACTGCACCCGTGTCCGGATGGGACTCTCCTTGGCGTGGACGACAAGCTTGGCGACCAAACATGTAGATTCATTTCTTTGTAACCGACCTTGTGTAACCCAAGATCCTCCTAGTGTCTATATAAACCGGAGGACTTAGTCCGGAGGGGGGATATTCATTACCATAGCCATACAAGCTAGGCCTCTAGGGTTTAGCCATTACGATCTCGTGGTAGATCAACTCTTGTAACACTCATATTCATCAAGATCAATCAAGCAGGACGTAGGGTATTACCTCCATAGAGAGGGCCCGAACCTGGGTAAACATCGTGTCCCCTGTCGCCTGTTACCATCGACCTTAGACACACAGTTCGGGACCCCCTACCCGAGATCCGCCAGTTTTGACACCGACAACGGCCTTGAGCGCCCAACAAAGAGTTATCCGAAGCGTCAGCTACTACCCCAATTCGACGACGAGGCCTTTGAGCCAATACCGTCGAGATATGACCGCGCTGATGAACCAGACAGTCCTCCACGTGGGCGAGATAAAGCGGCTGCTTATGCCAAACACCAGCCCCTACCACCTCGCCGTCGAGGCAAAGAGGTAGCAGCTCCGGGCTATACCTACGACTTATGCCAGGACCTGGACAATAGAGCCGGTCAGGCCAGATCAATCTATGGATCAAGGAGGCGTGCCCCAACGCAAGACGACGGCCATCAAGCTTGGAGCGATAGGCATAACCTCACCCGGGCCGAACTCCGTCGCGACGTTTCCCGATACAGAGGAGCCGCACACCCCTTATGCTTTACCGATGAGGTAATGCAGCACCAGTTCCCAGAAGGGTTTAAACCCATAAACATTGAAGCATACGATGGAACGGCTGATCCCGCGGCATGGATTGAAGACTTTCTTCTCCATATTCACATGGCTCGCGGTGACGATCTCCACGCCATGAAATACCTCCCCTTAAAGCTGAAAGGACCAGCACGACACTGGTTAAACAGACTCCCAGAGAACTCTATTGGCAGCTGGGAAGATTTGGGGGATGCCTTTAGAGACTACTTCCAAGGTACCTATGTCCGGCCTCCGGATGCCGATGACCTAAGTCATATAGTCCCGCAACCCGGAGAGTCAGCCCACAAACTTTGGACTAGGTTCTTAATTAAAAAGAACCAAACCGTTGATTGTCCGGACGCTGAAGCCCTCGCTACCTTTAAACATAGTGTCCGTGACGAATGGCTCGCCCGACACTTCGGCCAAGAAAAGCCAAAGTCCATGGCAGCCCTTACCGCACTCATGACCCGCTTTTGCGTGGGAGAAGACAGTTGGTTAGCTCGTAGAAGCAACAGTACCGGCGACCCTGGCACCTCTGAAGCCAGAGATGGCAACGGCAGGCCACGACTCAACAAACACAAGCGTCAAAGCAACAAAGAAGATACGGAAGACACGGTGGTCAACGCCGGATTTAGTGGCTCTAAACCCAGCCAGCGGAAGAAGCCATTCAAAGGAAATAGGGACGACCCATCCAATTTATACAAGATACTTGATCGGCCTTGCCAAATTCATGGTACCCCCGACAAGCTTGCAAACCACTCCAATAGAAATTGTTGGGTCTTCAAATAGGCCGATAAGTTAAATACTGAACATAAGGGGAAAGGCCCGCCAAGCAAGGACGATGATGAGCCCCTCCCACCGAACACAAGGGGGCAGAAGAAATTTCCCCATGAGGTAAAAATAGTGAATATGATATATGTCACTCATATCCCCAAGAGGGAGTGCAAGCGTGTGCTAAGGGAAGTCTACGCCGTAGAGTCGGTCGCCCCAAAATTCAACCCCTGGTCGGCTTTCCCGATCACCTTCGATCGTAAGGACCGCCCGACCAATATCCATCATGGAGGTTCGGCAGCCTTGGTCCTTGATCCAATCAGCGACGGATTCCATCTCACCTAAGTCCTCATGGATGGCGGCAGCAGTCTTAACTTGATTTATCAAGACACGGTCCGCAAAATGGGTATTGACCCATCAAGAATCAAGCCTACTAACACCACTTTTAAAGGAGTGATACCCGGCATAGAAGCTTGCTGCACGGGCTTAATAACATTGGAAGTAGTCTTCGGTTTACCAGATAACTTCCAAAGTGAAGACTTGATCTTCGACATCGTCCCCTTCCATAGTGGTTATCACGCACTGCTCGGACGAACTGCCTTCACTTGCTTCAATGCGGTCCCGCATTATGCTTACTTAAAACTCAAAATGCCCAGACCCCACGGCGTTATCACAGTCAATGGAAACACGGAGCGTTCCCTCCGCATTGAGGACCATACCATGGCCCTTGCGGCTGAAGTGTAGAGCGGCCTCCTTAGGTCGAACACCCAATCGGCCATCAAGCCCCTGGACACTGTTAAACGCGTCCGGACTACTCTGCATGATGATAACTCGGTGATTCCAAAGCTAGACTAGCAGTTTCGCCTCCGTCAATCGCCACACACATCCGCGGCACATAAACCGTGTGTGCATAATTACGCACTCAAAATACCCTGGGCAACGACGGAGGCAGAATACGGATAGGTCTATAGTGCAGCTCGACCCTATGTGACCTTGACCTTTTTCCTTTGATCTTTTTTTCCTACCACAGGTGCATTAAAACCTAGCTACTCCATGGTCAGGCAAGGACTCTTTCCGGGCCCGCTTTCGTATAAACGACTGTGGACAGCTCCTCTCAAGGAATCTTTTTAACAAAGGCGAAAGCGACGCAGACGTGCGACAGGGCATCAATGAGATCTTCAAGACCTTTTTTAGGTCCCGTATACAGCTTTCCCTTGTGCACAAATTTTGGCATGTAAAATAGCCTCGGCACTATCTGTAATAGCATGTCTTGACGTATCAAACAGATTATAATGAAAATAGTTTTTACCAACCCTCGTTCGGTCTTGGTTTGTTTCATAATCTGCATTCCTCTTTTGTGCTAATATTGCCACATATACATTCTGGTACAACTTCAATACCTGGGGCTCTATTCGCCCACACATACTTTCAGAAAAAGAGAAGTCCGAATACTTTTAGAAGTACACTTCGGCGTCCCGAACATTGCATTATATGCATCAGCTCCAAATCATGTCTTTGGTCCATGGTTGGGTTGCCCGACTCCTGTGGTTGCTACCTTACGTTCCGCTTGTTCGGCTAAGGTGGTAAAGGGAGAACTACATCGATTGTGTTTCTGGCTCATCCGGTCAAGCACCTCAGTAGAGAAAGCCGAAAACTGAATTATCATGATACGGCGAGAGCTGGTCAGCGATTCGGTGACTTACCATAAATCTCTTGCGATTTCTTCCGTACTATACAAAGAACTGGCCTTCATCCAGTCACGCGCCTAAGCCATCCAAGTTCGAATAGCCGCACAAGCGCCAGGGGTCAGTTCCTAGTCCCATTATCAAACTCCTATGGCTAACTGAGAGTGATAAAGCCGCATTGTCTGATTGCCAAGTTTGTTGTGCAGACACCTCCTTTATGGACCAAGACGTTGGGTCAAGTGTGGTCGTGCGCTATACCGAACACCCCCATAGCATCTACGTGGGGGCTAAAGCCGACGACTGGTAAACTCTGAGAAATAAAAACGGCCGCACAGGAGGAAAATAATTTCAGATAAAGGCATAAATATATTACAAAGCCTTGGTTCATAAAACAACACCTGGACAGCTCGGATACATTCAAAGAAACATGATATCCTTCGAGCATTGGCCCTCTACTATCCGGGCACCCTCTAGGACGTCGCCAAAATACCGCTCTGGCTTGCGGTGGTCCTTGCTTTCGGGCGGACCCTCGGTTGCCACGACGGTGGCCTTCATCTTCGCCCATTGCATCTTAACGCGGCCAAAGGTCATCTGTACACCCTCGATGCACGCCAAGCGCTTGACAGCTTCAATTCGGGGCAGCGTGTCGGCGAGTCACTTCACCAGGCCGAAGTAACTGCTAGGAAAAGGTTCGGTTGGCCAGAGCCGGACTATGACGTCCTTCATGGCCAAGCCGGACATCCTATGCAGCTCCGCCAGCTACATCATCTGGTTGTTCAACAGCACCGGACGCTCTGGTGCCAGGTACTGTGACCGGAAGAGTTTCTTCGTGGTGTTCCCCTCCTGGGCTCGGAAGAATTGTGCGGCGTCGGCCGCACTCTTCGAAAGATCCACAAAGGCGTCTGGAGAACTCCCTAGTCGAGTGAGCAAGGCATATTTCTGACTGCCGAATTTACTCTGCAAAAGGAAGGGCTTACCAACCGCTATCTGTTCGGCCTGCTTGATCTCCTCACGAGCCGCCCGGGACTCAGTCCGCGCCTCCTTGGCCCCTTGAAGAGCCTTGGTGTGATCGGCCGCTTGGGCCTTATTCTTCTCCCCCAAGGCCTCGCACTTGCCAGCAGCGTCCTTGAGCTCTTGCTCCACTTCTGTCGCCCGCTCCTCATACCGGCGGCGAGCGACCTGCTCGGCCTTTAAATCTGTGGCCGCTTTGTCAGCGGCCGCTTTGCTCACCCGTGCCTGCTCCTTGGCTTGGGCGAGAGCGCTCTTCAGGGTCTCGACCTCGGCCACACTACCTGCAATAATGATCAGGGCAACACAAGAGCTTAGACTCCGCATTGGCATATTACTTCAGATGTGTAAACAATCTTTCAAAACATACCTTGCGCCTCGTCGAATGATACGTCCATTTTGCATCATGCTTTTATATCGATATTTATTGCATTATGGACTGTTATTTCACTTTATGTCACAATACTTATGGCTATTCTCTCTTATTTTACAAGGTTTACATAAGGAGGGAGAATGCCGGCAGCTGGAATTCTGGGCTGGAAAAGGAGCAAATATTAGAGACCTATTCTGCGCAACTCCAAAAGTCCTGAAACTCCACGGAACATCTTAAAATAAATAAAGAAAAATCCTCGCCAAAGATGAAGGCCAGGGGGGCACACCCTGCTCACGAGGGTGGGGGGGCGCACCCCCCCTCCTAGGGCGCGCCCCCTACCTCGTGGGCCCCCTGGTGGCTCTCCGACGCCCATCTTCTCCTATATGAAGTCTTTCGATGAGAAAAAAAATAGGAAGGAACTTTTTGGGACGAGACTCCGCCGCCACGAGGCGGAACCTTGGCGGAACCAATCTAGAGCTCCGACAGAGCTGTTCTGCCGGGGATACTTCCCTCCGGGAGGGGGAAATCATCACCATCGTCATCACCAACGCTCCTCTCATCGGGAGAGGGCAATTTCCATCAACATCTTCATCAGCACCATCTCATCTCCAAACCCTAGTTCATCTCTTGTAGTTGCGGATGCTTGCGATAGAGGTTAATCATAAGTGGGATGCTTGTTCAAGTAAGAACAGCACCCAAGCACCGGTCCACCCACATATCAAATTATCAAAGTATCGAACGCGAATCATATGAACGTGATGAAAACTAGCTTGACGATATTCCCATGTATCCTCGGGAGCGCTTTTCCTTATATAAGAGTTTGTTCCGGCTTGTCCTTTGCTACAAAAAGGATTGGGCCACCTTTCTGCACTTTATTTACTTTTGTTACTTGTTGCTCGTTACAATTTACCTTATCACAAAACTATCTGTTACCACTTATTTCAGTACTTGCAGAGAATACCTTGTTGAAATCCGCTTATCATTTCCTTCTGCTCCTCGTTGGGTTCGACACTCTTACTTATCGAAAGGACTATGATAGATCCCCTATACTTGTGGGTCATCAAGACTCTTTTCTGGCGCCATTGCCGGGGAGTGTAGCGCCTTTGGTAGGTGGAATTTGGTAAGGAAAAATTAATATAGTGTGCTGAAATTTACTGTCACTTGCTACTATGGAAAGTAATTCTCTGAGGGGCTTGTTCGGGGTATCTTCACCCCATCCAGTAGAGCAAAGAGTTGCTCCTCAACCTATTGAACCTATTGAAAATGAAACTCCTTTTGAATTTCCTTCGGGTATGATGGAAAAACTGCTAGCTAACCCTTTTACAGGAGATGGAACAAAGCATCCTGATGAGCACTTAATATATGTGGATGAAGTTTGTGGATTATTTAAGCTTTCAGGTGTACCCGATGATGTTGCTAAGAAGGTCTTCCCTTTATCTTTGAAGGGAGATGCATTGATATGGTATAGGCTATGTGATGATATGAGATCATGGAACTATAAAAGATTGAAATTGGAATTTCATCAAAATTATTACCCTATGCATCTTGTTCATCGTGATCGCAATTATATATATAATTTCTGGCCTCGCGAAGGAGAAAGCATCGCTCAAGCTTGGGGGAGGCTTAAATTAATGTTATATTCATGCACCAATCATGAGCTCTTGAGAGAAATAATTATGCAAAGTTTTTATGATCGGCTTTCTCATAATAATCAAACCATGCTCGATAGTTCTTGTGTTGGCTCTTTTATGATGAAGACTATTGAATTCAGATGGAATTTATTGGATAGAATTAAACGCAACTCTGAAGATTGGGACCTCGACGAAGGTAAGGAGTCAGGTATGACACCTAAGTTTGATTGTGTTAAATCTTTTATGGACACTGATGTTTTCTATAAGTTTAGCACTAAATATGGACTTGACTCTGAGATAGTAGCTTCTTTCTGTGAATCTTTTGCTACTTATGTTGATCTCCCTAAGGAGAAGTGGTTTAAATATCATCCTCCCATAGAAGTAAAAGTAGCTGCACCTATTAAAGTTGAAGAAAAGACTGTCACTTATAATGACCCTATTGTTCCTACTTCTTACGTTGAGAAACCACCTTTCCCTGTTAGAATAAAGGATCATGCTAAAGCTTCAACTTTTGTTCGTAAAAGCAATATTAGAACTTATCCACCTCCTGAGCAAGTTAAAGTAGAACCTAATATTGCTATTGTTAAAGATCTCTTGTCTGATAATATTGATGGGCATGTTATTCAGTTCGATGGTGAAACTGCTAGAATTGCTAAACATTGTGCTAAAGATAAACATAGACTTGTGGTAGGTGTGCATGTTATTTATGTTAAAATAGGAGATCATTGTTATCATGGCTTATGTGATATGGGTGCTAGTGATAGTGTTATACCTTATGACTTGTATAAAGAAATCAAGCATGAAATTGCACCTGCTGAATTAGAAGATATTGATGTCACAATTAAACTTGCCAATAGAGATACTATTTCAGCGATGGGAATTGTTAGAGATGTTGAAGTCTTGTGTGGGAAAACTAAATATCCTGCTGATTTTCTTGTTCTTACTTCTCCGCAAGATAGCTTTTGTCCTATTATATTTGGTAGACCCTTCTTGAACACTGTTAATGCTAGGATAGATTGCAAAAAGAATGTTGTTACTATTGGCTTGGATGATATGGTTCATGAGTTTAATTTTTCTAAATTTAGTAAACAACATCATGAGGAAGAATTACCTAGTAAGGATGAGATTATTGGTCTTGCTTCTATTGCCGTACCTCATAGTGATCCTTTAGAACACTATTTGCTAGACCATGAAAATGATATGTTCATGAATGAAAGAAGGGAAATAGATGAAGTATTCTTTAAACAGGAACCTATTCTGCAACACAATTTGCCTGTTGAAATTTTAGGGGATCCTCCTCCACCCAAGGGTGATCCCGTGTTTGAGCTTAAACCTTTGCCTGATAATCTTAAATATGCTTATCTTGATGAAAAGTAGATATATCCTATTATTATTAGTGCTAACCTTTCAGAGCATGAAGAAGAAAGATTATTGAAAACTCTGAAGAAGCATCGTGCTGCTATTGGATATACTCTTGATGATCTTAAGGGCATTAGTCCCACTCTATGTCAACATAAAATAAATTTGGAAGCAGATGCCAAACCAGTTTGTGATCTTCAACGACGTCTGAATCCTAAAATGAAAGAAGTGGTAAGAAAAGAAATACTCAAGCTTCTGGAGGCAGGTATAATTTATCCCGTTGCTGATAGTCAGTGGGTAAGTCATGTCCATTGTGTCCCTAAGAAGGGAGGTATTACTGTTGTTCCTAATGATAAAGATGAATTGATTCCACAAAGAATTATCACAGGTTATAGGATGGTAATTGATTTCCGCAAATTAAATAAAGCTACTAAGAAAGATCATTACCCCTTACCTTTTATTGATCAAATGCTAGAAAGATTATGCAAACATACACACTATTGCTTTCTAGATGGTTATTCTGGTTTCTCTCAAATACCTGTGTCGGCTAGAGATCAACCAAAGAATACTTTTACATGCCCTTTTGGTACTTTTGCTTATAGACGTATGCCTTTTGGTTTATGTAATGCACCTGCTACCTTTCAAAGATGCATGATGGCTATATTCTCTGACTTTTGTGAAAAGATTTGTGAGGTTTTCATGGACGATTTTTCCGTCTATGGTTCCTCTTTTGATGATTGCTTGAGCAATCTTGATCGAGTTTTGCAGAGATGTGAAGAAACTAATCTTGTCTTGAATTGGGAAAAGTGCCACTTTATGGTTAATGAAGGTATTGTCTTGGGGCACAAAGTTTCTAAAAGAGGTATTGAAGTTGATAAAGCCAAGGTCGATGCTATTGAAAAGATGCCATGTCCCAAGGACATCAAAGGTATAAGAAATTTCCTTGGACACGCCGGATTTTACAGGAGGTTCATTAAGGACTTCTCAAAAATTCCTCGGCCTCTGACTAATTTATTGCAAAAAGATATACCATTTGTCTTTGATGATGATTTTGTAGAAGCATTTGAAATACTTAAGAAAGCATTAGTCTCTGCACCTGTTGTTCAGCCACCTAATTGGAATTTACCCTTTGAAATTATGTGTGATGCTAGTGATTATGCTGTAGGTGTTGTTCTAGGGCAAAGAGTTGATAAGAAATTAAATGTTATTCATTATGCTAGTAAGACTCTAGACAATGCTCAAAGAAATTGTACTACTACTGAAAAAGAGCTTTTAGCAGTTGTATTTGCTTGTGATAAGTTCAGACCTTATATTGTTGATTCTAAAGTAACTATTCACACTGATCATGCTGCTATTAAATACCTTATGGAAAAGAAAGATGCTAAACCTAGACTTATTAGATGGGTTCTCTTGCTACAAGAATTTGATTTGCATATTGTTGATAGAAAGGGAGCTGAGAACCCCGTTGCAGACAACTTGTCTAGGTTAGAGAATGTTCTTGATGACCCACTACCTATTAATGATAGCTTTCTTGATGAACAATTAAATGTTATAAGTACTTCTCGTAATACTCCATGGTATGCTGATTATGCTAATTATATTGTTGCTAAGTTTATACCACCTAGCTTCACATACCAGCAAAAGAAAAAGGTTTTCGATGACTTGAGACATTACTTTTGGGATGACCCACATCTTTATAAAGAAGGAGTAGATGGTGTTATTAGACGTTGTGTACCTGAGCATGAACAGGAACAGATCCTATGCAAGTGTCATTCCGAGGCTTATGGAGGACACCACGCTGGAGATAGAACTGCACATAAGGTATTGCAATCTGGTTTTTATTGGCCTACTCTCTTCAAGGATGCCCATAAGTTTGTCTTGTCTTGTGATGAATGTAAAAGAATTGGTAATATTAGTAGACGTCAAGAAATGCCTATGAATTATTCTCTTGTTATTGAACCGTTTGATGTTTGGGGCTTTGATTATATGGGACCTTTTCCTGCCTCTAATGGATACACACATATTTTAGTTGTTGTTGATTACGTTACTAAGTGGGTAGAAGCTATTCCAACTAGTAGTGTTGATCATAACACTTCTATTAAAATGTTTAAGGAAGTTATTTTTCCGAGGTTTGGAGTCCCTAGATATTTAATGACTGATGGTGGTTCACACTTTATTCATGGTGCTTTCCGTAAAATGCTTGCTAAGTATGATGTTAATCATAGAATTGCATCTCCTTATCACCCACAGTCTAGTGGTCAAGTAGAATTGAGCAATAGAGAGCTCAAATTAATTTTGCAAAAGACTGTTAATAGGTCTAGAAAGAATTGGTCCAAAAAACTTGATGATGCATTATGGGCTTATAGAACTGCATGTAAAAATCCTATGGGTATGTCTCCGTATAAAATGGTTTGTGGAAAAGCATGTCACTTACCTCTCGAACTAGAACATAAGGCATATTGGGCTATTAAAGAGCTTAACTATGATTTCAAACTTGCCTATGAGAAGAGGTTATTTGATATTAGCTCACTTGATGAATGGAGAACCCAAGCTTATGAAAATGCCAAGTTGTTTAAAGAAAAAGTTAAAAGATGGCATGACAAAAGGATACAAAAGCGTGAGTTTAATGTAGGTGATTATGTATTGCTATACAACTCTCATTTAAGATTTTTTGCAGGAAAACTTCTCTCTAAATGGGAAGGCCCCTATGTTATCGAAGAGGTCTATCGTTCCGGTGCCATAAAGATTAACAACTTCGAAGGCACAAATCCGAAGGTGGTAAATGGTCAAAGAATCAAACATTATACCTCAGGTAATCCCATAAATGTTGAAATCAATATTATTGAAACCGTAACCCCGGAGGAATACATAAGGGACACTTTCTGGAACGTTTCAGACTCCGAAAAGGAATAGGTATGTGGTACGGTAAGTAAACCGACTCCAAAACAATTTTTAAGGCAATATTTCTCCACCTTGGAATATTTAGAAAAATAGAAAAATAAGTTGCAGTCCGGGAAGGACACGAGGGCCCCACGAGGGTGGTGGGCGCGCCCTACCCCTCTGGGCGCCCCCCCTACCTCGTGAGCACCTCGTGTGCCTTCCGGACTCCATTTTCTTGCATGTTACGTATTTTGGTCGGTAAACATTCATTATATAACCTCCCGAAGGTTTTGACTCCCGTATCACACAAATCTCCTCTGTTCTTGTTTCGAACTGTTTTTCTGACATATCTAGGTTAACATGACGGCCCCAAGCGCCTCCAAGGACAATTTCTTCGAGAAGGTCATCAACCCTTACCTCGCGGAGGTGCTGCGACACCCTCAAACCATTGAGTTGCGTGATGGGTTGCTGCACATCTGCGATGAAGAGGGACCAAAGGGGACCGGAAGCATGCAGACGAGGCTCGAAGCAGTGGAGCAACAAGTTTTCAAGTGCCAAGGGATGGTGGAACGTGGACTCAACTGTAACCACATGATGATCGCAGAGTTCACTAGAACCACAAGTTGGATGCTGACAACATCGGGGAGACTATCTTCAAGCTTCATGAGAAGATCGAGCACCTCCAAGCCCAAATCTATGACCTGCAAAACCAAAACTGTGAGTATGAATATAGATTCAAAAGGATGAGTTTGGCTGCAGATTTGAGGATCCTGGAGACTTGATCATCTTTCTATGATGGAGAACCTATGCCTTGGAAGATGGACACAAGGCCCGCATCATCTACAACACCTCCACCTTCTTCACCGACAAAGGATATATAATCACATGGGTATGGGCACTCCCCTTGGCAACTACCAAGCTTGGGGGAGGTGCCCCGGTATCGTATCACAATCACAACTCTTATCTTTACCATTTTTTCTTAGTTCGATCCTATTAGTAGTATCTTGATCTAGTAGAATAAAGTTTATGGCATGATCTAGTTTTGAGTTTGCTTTATGATCTTTCTTTGTAATCGAGTCCGTGAGCTATATATAATAAAGATTAGTGTTGAGTCAAGGGCTTGATTATTTTGCCATGATCTTGGGTGAATAAAAGAAAGAAGAAAAGAATAAAAAGAAACAAAAAGTTCATATTGATCTTATTGAGAGTAATGACTTCACATAGAAAGAGTATAATGATTAAAAGTTGTTGGGAGTTGGCAGACATAGCTTTGGTCATTGCTGCAATTAATAGGAAGTAATAAGGAAAGAGAGGTTTTCACATATAGATATATTATGATTGACATCTTTTATGATTGGGAGCACTCATTAAAATATGACATGCTAAAGAGTTGATGTTGGACAAGGAAGACAACGTAATGAGTTATGTCTTTCTTATATCTGAGATAAAGTATGTTGTCATGGATCCTCTAACTTGTTGATCTTGCCTTTCCCCTTCATGCTAGCCAAATTCTCAGCACCAAGTAGAAATACTACTTGTGCTTCCAAAATCCCTAAACTAGTTTTGCCATGAGAGTCCACCATATCTACCTATGGATTGAGTAAGATCCTTCAAGTAAATTGTCATCGGTGCAAAGCAATAAAAATTGCTCTAAATATGTATGATTGATTGGTGTGGGAGAAATAAGCTTTATACGATCTTGTGATGTGGAAGTAATAAAAGCGACAGACTGCATAATAAAGGTTCATATCACAAGGGGCAATATAAAGTGACGTTCTTTATCATTGAGATGTTGTGCATCCGACCATAAAAGCGCATGACAACCTCTGCTTCCCTCTGCAAAGGGCCTATCTTTTATTATTATCTTCTACCTTATGCAAGAGTCACGGTGATCTTCACCTTTCCTTTTTCATTTTATCCTTTGGCAAGCTCAGCATGTTGGAAAGAACATGATATATATATCTAATTGGATATAGGGGAGCATGAATTATTATTGTTGACATTACCCTTGAGGTAAAAGGTTGTGGGGGAAAACTATAAGCCCCTATCTTTCTCTATGTCTGATTAAAACTTCATAACCACAAGTATTGCGTGAGTGTTAGCAATTATGAAGGACTAAATGATAGTTGAGTATGTGGACTTGCTTTTTAGCTCTGACATAGACTCTTTCCGATGTTATGATAAATTGCAATTGCTTCAATGACTGAGATTATAGTTTGTCGGAGCCCAATAAGGTTTATGATTTATACTTTTGCATTGTGAATAGATCATCACTTGAACATAAATAATCATATGACAAAATCTATATATGTTGCTGTTATGAGAATAATCATGATGCCTTCATGTCCGTATTTTATTTTTATCGACGCCTCTACCCCTAAAGATGAGGACATATTTATTGTTATCGGCTTTTCGCTTGAGGACAAGCGAGGTCTAAGCTTGGGGGAGTTGATACGTCCATTTTGCATCATGCTTTTATATCGATATTTATTGCATTATGGACTGTTATTTCACTTTATGTCACAATACTTATGGCTATTCTCTCTTATTTTACAAGGTTTACATAAGGAGGGAGAATGTCGGCAGCTGGAATTCTGGGCTAGAAAAGGAGCAAATATTAGAGACCTATTCTGCGCAACTCCAAAAGTCCTGAAACTCGACGGAACATCTTAAAATAAATAAAGAAAAATCCTCGCCAAAGATGAAGGCCAGGGGGCCCACACCTTGCTCACGAGGGTGGGGGGCACGCCCCCCCTTCTAGGGCGTGCCCCCCTACCTCGTGGGCCCCCTGGTGGCTCTCCGACGCCCATCTTCTCCTATATGAAGTCTTTCGATGAGAAAAAAAATAGGAAGGAACTTTTTGGGACGAGACTCCGCCGCCACGAGGCAAAACCTTGGCGGAACCAATCTAGAGCTCCGGCAGAGCTGTTCTGCCGGGGATACTTCCCTCCGGGAGGGGGAAATCATCACCATCGTCATCACCAACGCTCCTCTCATCGGGAGAGGGCAATCTCCATCAACATCTTCATCAGCACCATCTCATCTCCAAACCCTAGTTCATCTCTTGTATCCAATTCTTGTCTCAAAGTCCAGGATTGGTGCTAGTAGGTTGCTAGTAGTGTTGATTACTCCTTGTAGTTGATGCTAGTTGGTTTATTTGGTGGAAGATCATATGTTCAGATCCTATATGCATATTATTACCCCTCTGATTATGAACATGAATATGCTTTGTGAGTAGTTACATTTGTTCCTGAGGACAAGGGAGAAGTCTTGCTATTAGTAGTCATGTGAATTTGGTATTCGTTCGATATTTTGATAAGATGTATGTTGTCTAGCCTCTAGTGGTGTTATGTGAACGTCGACTACATAACACTTCACCATTATTTGGGCCTAGAGGAAGGCATTGGGAAGTAATAAGTAGATGATGGGTTGCTAGAGTGACAGAAGCTTAAACCCTAGTTTATGCGTTGCTTCGTAAGGGGCTGATTTGGATCCATATGTTTCATGCTATGGTTAGGTTTACCTTAATAATTTTGTTGTAGTTGCGGATGCTTGCAATAGAGGTTAATCATAAGTGGGATGCTTGTTCAAGTAAGAACAGCACCCAAGCACCGGTCCACCCACATATCAAATTATCAAAGTATCGAACGCGAATCATATGAACATGATGAAAACTAGCTTGACGATATTCCCATGTGTCCTCGGGAGCGCTTTTCCTTATATAAGAGTTTGTTCCGGCTTGTCCTTTGCTACAAAAAGGATTGGGCCACCTTGGTGCACTTTATTTACTTTTGTTACTTGTTGCTCGTTACAATTTACCTTATCACAAAACTATCTGTTACCACTTATTTCAGTACTTGCAGAGAATACCTTGCTGAAAACCGCTTATCATTTCCTTCTGCTCCTCGTTGGGTTCGACACTCTTACTTATCGAAAGGACTACGATAGATCCCCTATACTTGTGGGTCATCATCGAACCGCTTATTAATGCGGACGATATCATCATCAGCCAGTTGCAGCTTCCGCTTGAGTTCGGAAACCTCAGCGGCCTGGGCGGTCACCGCTAACAGGGAAGCCTGTTTACCAATAGACCAGTACGTTACCTCCTGCGATTATTATTTGATCCTCTGTTCGGTCGTTTTTCAAAACCGAATATACTCTCAGGGGCTACTATCTATACACAGGCATATTTTTCATATGAAAAGCGGCTAAGAATATTACATTGCATACCTCGAAGCTTGTTAGTAGGCTGGTGAAGGCTTCGTTCAGCCCGCTCTTGGCGGACTGAACCTTCTCAACCACCACACCCATCAGGGTGCGGTGCTCCTCCATGATGGAAGCATGTCGCAGTGCCTCCATCAAAGTGTTTGGCGCCTCCGGATTAGTGGAGGTCGCCGCTGGATTTGGCGATCTCCCATCCTTTGAAGGGGGTTGCTCACTCTATTCCGGAGCCACATGGGTCTCTGGAATGGTGTTCGGCTGGGGCCGGATTGGTCAGGGCCCCCGTCGCCAGTCTCCATGGGGGTTGCGCCCCCCATGTTCTCGGCAGCCGAGGCATCACCCTCCGGCGCCGTCCTGGCAACCTCCCGCACCTCTCCATGGCCCGGAGAGGTCCTTTGGGACAACACCTTGGTGTCATCCACGGTGGTTGGCGGAGAGGCTCGCGGAGGAGTCTCGCTCTCTACCATCTTCGGTGCCAGAGAGTTCCCCTCGGATGATGATTGTTGGGGGAGGTCATGGGCCGGACTGAAACACATAATATAGTATGTTATCCTACAATCATGAAATACCGGATATATGTAAAGCATCCTTGGATACTTATGATTCGGCCAGGGGCTTCACCCTGGGGCGCCTCTCGGGGATGGCTTCGGCATCCGAATCCAAGCCGTCCGAGAGGGATATCTTCCATCTCTTAGATGCCCCAGCCTCCAGGTCTACGGAGGCCACCCTTATCTTCTTCCTCCCCTTAAGTGGAGAATCGCTCTCTGCCTCCTCCCCCTCTTCGTCTTCATACCCCTCATGGGAGGAGGGAGCCTCCATCTCTTCGTACAAAGCGTCCGAAATACCCTTACAGTAGAGGCCACCTTTGGCCTCCTTGCTCTTCTTCTTGGCCTTCTTCTCCGGCGCCTGATACGGCGCCAGGACCAGCATCCTCGTTAGCAGAGGAATGGATGGGTCTTCGGGTAGCGGAGCCGGATACTTGATCCGCTCCACCTTCTTTGTCCAGCCCTGATTGGAGGATGGAAGGCTCATCATACCCTTTGATTTATGAACTGAAGTTATGTTCGGAAACTAAATGCTTACCGGGGTGGCCGGATGCGCGCTGTCGAGGCCGATGTCGTCGGTTGTCTCCGGCCACGTCTTTTGGGCCTTGAAGAGCAGCTTCCAGATCTCTTCATGCATTGTGCCGAAGAATCGTTGTAGGGTTCGAGGCCCTTCCGGATTGAACTCCCACATGTGGAGAGGCCAGTGCTGGCAGGGGAGGATCCGGCGGAAAAGCATCACCTGAATCACATCATTGAGACTGGTGTTCTTCTCTATCATATTTTCGATGCGCTTTTGCAGCACCGTCACTTCATCGGACGACCCCCAGTCTAGACCCTTGTTGGTCCACGACGCGAGCCACGTTGGGGGTCCGGATCTAAACTCAGGAGTAGCTGCCCATGTGGCGCCGCGAGGTTCAGTGATGTAAAACCACTTGTGCTGCCATATCTTGACAGTCTCCATGAAGGCCCCTTTGGGTCGGGTGATGTTGGGGAGCTTGCTCACCATGGCGCCGCCGCAGTCTGCGTGCTGCCCGTCGACCACCTTCGGCTTCATGTTGAATACCTCGAGCCATAGGATGAAGTGGGGGTATGCGGAGGAGCGCCTCGCACACGACGATAAATGCCGAGATGTGGAGGAGGGAATTTGGGGTTAGATCATGGAAATCTAGCCCGTAATAGAACATGAGGCCGCAGACAAAAGGGTGGAGAGGAAACCTTAGTCCGCGGAGGAAGTGGGGGATAAAGACCACTCTCTCGCCGGGCTCCGGAGTGGGATGACTTGCTTTTTGGCAGGGATCCTGTGCGCGACGTCCGCAGCCAGGTACCCCGCTTCTCGGAGCTCCTTGACGTCCTTCTCCGTAACGGAGGAGGTCATCCACTTGCCCTGAGAACCGGATCCGGACATGGCTGGAGAGGTTGGAGGCGGTGGTAACGATCGAAGCTTGGGTGCTGGAGCTCGAGGATGGGGAAGCAGAGGGAGGAACAAGGCATGAGGTAAAAAGAAGGGATGCTTATCCACTTATATAGGCAGTGAATATCAAACGCCCCCCTCAAGCCTTAAAATTCGCCTGTTCCCAAGGGGTCGTGCGAATGGCACGGTTGGATTACCCAAACCCGTATTGATGAGAATCCCGCAATAAGGGGACACGATCTCTGCTATGACAAGACGTGTCATTAGAGGCTGCGCCTCGAAACGCGAAGCGGGAGGCCAACAAACGGTTTGAAATGATAATGAGGCCAGACATAACGTTTCGTCGAAAAAGTTGTCAGTAGACAGACCATATTTTGATTAAGTATCTTGCCCTTGTGGTTGAGGGTTGTGGCTGTTATACGGAGCCAGATATAGTTCTCTTGTTCAAAAGATTACTTTGAAGTATTCGGAGGAGGAACCCGCCTTGCAATGCCGAAGACAATCTGCGCGCCGAACACATCGTCATTGAAGACTGGTTCAAGGACTACTGAGGGAGTCCTAGATTAAGGGGTCCTCGGGTGTCCGCCCCGTGTGTTGTGGGCCGAACTGATGGGTCGTGAAGATACAAAGTACAAGGCCTTCCCCTATGTCCGGATGGGACTCTCCTTTGCGTGGATGGCAAGATTGGCGTCCAGGTGTATAGTTTCCTTCTTCTGTAAACCGACTCTGTACAACCCTAGGCCCCTCCGGTGTCTATATAAACCGGAGGGCTTAGTCCGTAGAGGCGATCAGAATTAACATAGGCTAGACAGCTAGGGTTTAGCCATTACGATCTCGAGGTAGATCAACTCTTGTAACCCCTATACTCATCAAAGTCAATCAAGCAGGAAGTAGGGTTTTACCTCCATTAAGAGGGCCCGAACCTAGGTAAACATCGTGTCCCCTTTGTCTCCTATTACCTTCGATCCTCAGACGCACAATTCGGGACCCCCTACCCGAGATCGGCCGGTTTTGACACCGACACTGGCCTTGCCGCCATTCACTCGCATCCTTGCAACATCTGTTCCCTCGCCACCCCTGTCCGTGCCTCCACCGCATTGATCTCCCCACTAGGCCACCACCATCCCTCACTCCACCAGCAGCGCGAACGGCAGCTCCGCAACCTCCGCCCAGCCGTCGCCGGGGGCATGGACATACGCCCGATGATTGCCGAGTGAGGAACTATCTTGTGAGTAGGAAGGCCCCCTATCATGCCCACGTGCACTACGGAGACTCCCACACTGGCCACTGCTTTGTCTAACCGTGTTCTCTGCCAATCCAGGTCCAATAGAAGCAAAGCCCTACGGCCAATCCAGCCCTCAGTTCTTACCAACCTCAGGTGTGTACATCTAACTTATTATCTTCTTTTTTCATGCAAGCCTGACCTCAGCTATGATTAGAAGGATCCGAGCATATTTATGTAATTATGTGGAGAAGCATGGTCAATAGGGACATAGTACATGATAATACCGAGAAGAGAACAACTTGCTAAGCAAACCTTGTTTGAAATCATCAGTTGTAGTCCTTGTTTACCAGGTACTTGCATATGCACATAGAACGTACTCGGGGCAAAAAATGTTGTGCAGTCTGTGTGGGGAAAAGAAGAGAAGCCAAGGAGACGAAGGCAGTGCCGATCATGCAGAGGAGGGATCTGCCGGTTCGTAAGCTAGTCAAGGCAGGGCCTCGGTGCAGGGTGCTCGTGCAGTCGTCCTTGGGTCTTGGGCACAACCGGAGATAGGGATGTGCAGCTGGCGGGGGCAGGCGGCGAGATGGTAGACGCAGGCAGGCGGCGACGGAAGGAACTTCATTGCGTCATACAACTGCGAGCCTTTGACTATCTTAATTAACTAAGTAGATTAATTAAGATTAATATAAAGGAAAATTTTAACCCGAAGATTACCAATCTATTCTCAAACAAATTTTGACCCAAACTATGCTGGCCATTGGATCTACTCAATACTACCTATTACATCCAGTAGTGTGATGTACTTCCTCATAAACTAATATAAGAGCGTTTAAAATACTAAAATAATGATCTAAACGTTTTTATATTAGTTTACAGAAGGAGTATCATAAAAACTCTCCAATTATGACCCACCGTTCGAAATTGAGACCACGGTTGGATGACCTTCGCCCACTTGATGATCTAAAATAGATGATTCGCGTTGGAGATGGGAAACGCACTCCCTGCACGCCTTTCATGCATGTATACTTTGCATGACCGAGCCATAAGACACCTGTTGCTCGACAGTTGCCGTTCTTGTTGTGCTGGCTTAAAAGAATAGGTGAGATCCTGTGTAGTGCTCGGTTGGTAGTGGGTAGGCAGAGTTTAATTTATGGTGGCAAGTGTCTTTTTTTTTGCGGGAAAAACATGCATTACTCAACTCAAAAGGTTTTTACAGTCAATCACAGCCAGGTGATAGCATCCTGAGGACCAGAACCAAGCCAAGTCATGGTTCTTGCCTCTAAACGAGCGAACTTTACTATGCTATCGCTAACTTTATTTTGGCTACGACTTACATGAGTAATACATGTTTCATAAATAGACATGAAATATCTAATCTCCTTGATGAGCGATGAGTAGATCGATCTATCAACATCCATAGCTTGAATCAGTTTCACAGCAATAAGCGAGTCCATCTCGATCTCCACTGGCAAGTCACTTCTTTGAATGGCGAAGGATAGTCCTTCTATGCATGCACATAATTCAGCTTCAAGCGCATCTCGACACGAAAATAGTTGCCTACATGAACGAAATAGTTTTGTCTACTATTACTCTGTCTTATACAGTATTACTCTGTCTTATAATGTTAGATGTTTTTTTACACTAGTGTAGTATCAAAAAAGTTCTACATTATGCGACGAAGGACAAAGGGATTACTCCCTCCGTTCAGTAAAAAGTGTACGCTTGGCTTTAAAATTTGTCCATAAAAAAAGTGTACTTCTATCTTCCCAATGCTCTTTAAAATAGAAAAAAATAATTCTCTCTCATCACACGGTAATCAAGATCAATAACAATCTACACATAGTCTTTTAAATTTTTACATGCACTTAGCTTATTGGAGGTTGGGTAATTAAAGAGAAGAGATATGATGTTTGCACATTTTTAATGCATTTTTTAACTTAACTTCATAATTTGTCTTAAAATTTCTAGTACTAGTACTTGTCTGCTTGAAACCCTTGGGTTGAGTATGGAGAGTAAGCAAAAGGAACAAAATGTAAGCAAATTGATACTATATTATCTTGCACACAGTTAGGAGAGTCAGATTTTTTCTTTTGACGTTACTGTCTCAATCTCTGATTATCTATTTAACCATCTTCGAAAATCGCTTGCCAAACAAAGACTCGCTTAGTCTCCTTGATCTGCTGATTATCTACTGATTCTAGTATGAATAAGAAAACTATGTTAAGCCCAGAGATGCAGCATGATGCCATCTCAGCGAGTGTTTCGGTGCGGCGTGTACCTAGCATTTTCTATGTGCAACATGGTCATGATTTTGGAACGTGAACCAGGTGGGGCACCAGTGGGACCCCGTAGTCGATGCTGCAGAATAGTAGCGGTGATGTTGACAGCTCCACTTGGCTCGGACGAAACATATACTTAGAATAAAGCATGGACCCACGTTCCCGGGCCCACTTTTCAGCGTCCTATGTTTTTTACGGGTTCTTCTCGGTGCTGGTCAAGCAATTTGGAGCCGAACATTCGAATTCGTCGGCTCACACGTGTCAGCCCTGGTCTATCGTACTGTATGTTTGAACTTTAGCATATTTGTTGTGAACACAAATACTGCTGCTCCAAAGTCTAAACAATCTACTCTCTCCGTTTTGAATTACTTGTTACATGTATAGATGTATCTAATGTATTTTAGTTCTAAATACATCCATTTCTGCGACAAGTAGTTTGGAATGAAGGGAGGAGTACTTTAGGGACAAACTGTTTCGTAGGAAGGACTCATGTGGAACTGGCCCAATTCTCACGTATGGGTTGGCACCTATAAACCTCTTTCGTTTTTTCGGTTAATATTCTGTCACGCTGTTGTGCCCATATAATATAAGCATGCACCAAGTGTAGTCGTGTGGCTATAGAAACTGATTAGATTAGATATAAGCGTGGTGTGGCCGCCTGTGTGCGTAGCACGAAAGCGGGATCCTGAAGCGTGGAAAGTGGTATGAACACACAGAAGGCAACGGAACTAGAAGCAGCACGGGTTTGGGCACGAAGAGGTGGGTACGGGGTTGTTGGGCGGGTATTTCGATCGGTTTCCTAACCAACTCCAAACGCACCCCGAAACAAGCAACCTCGAGTGCACACGCCCTTCATCAATCAAAAGGGGAAAAAAGAGGCAGAAGAAAATCGCGGACGATTCGATCATTTCGCGGAACGGAACAGAATTATCACTTTTTTATTTGCGAATGGAATAGCATTATCTTCCCCCGTTTTTTCCTCCGCAACCGGATTTCTTCTCATAGAAACCCCCCGATTTAAGCTGTCACGTAGATCCGGCAGCCAATTGGCGACGGCCAGGATCGCCGGGCCGGCTCGTGTGGCCCGGCGACGCGCAACGTCGCCCGGGTCTACCTAAGCCGCGAAAGCGAGGCCTCCCGTGCAGCGCACAGCCCTACCGCCACCAATCTGGACAACAATATAATTGTTTCCCACCGCTACCAGTTGTATAGCTAGGAGTACACCAATCTGTTGATAAAATATTGATATCCCGCCATCTGTTCCTTCCCTTTCGCCGAATGGAAAGCGACTGCGACTTCTAGAAATCGCAATCGGGGCCCCACTGGCGGTGACCCGGCGCGTGCATGCACAGGGACCCCCCACCCTCCGATGCCCGGCCCCACCCGCAAACATCACCTGTTGTTGTTGTAGTACCAGTACTAGTAGTTCGAAATTCACGCGCCTGTGGTGTGGCTCGCAGGTGAGTGGCGTGCCGTGGAGCTCCACGAAACCGCGGGCCGTCTCCGGGGAAAACGAGGCGAAAACCAGGCGGTGGCGGCCACCACCGGCACCGGCAGGCGTCGGTGCCACAGCAAGGCAGAGCCAGGCCCCCTCCCCCTCACCCTTGGTCGTCTGGAGGAGACGGCGTCACCCGAGGCGGGATTGCGTGACGCAGCGCGTATCCATCGCTTCACACCATTCACTCACCACGCCCGCGCATTTATTTTAGCGCAAAGGCCGCGCGGGCCCCGCCGTAACGCCCCCTCCCCGCAGGTAAGTTCGAGGTGAACAAACACGGGCACCCGCGGCGTGGCCCGCGGCGTCAGCGGGGTTGCCGCCGTAGAGGTAATGCTGTATACGGGTGGGGGTCGCTTTATAACAGCGGGGAGGGGGGGAGGAGGGCGTTTTATTAGGGGAAGCAATTGAATGGGATGAATGGCACCCGTTTATAGCTGGGCCTGTAGCTGTACCCATAGCATTTGCGTTCGGAGCTAGTATTCCCCTGCCCCTGCCTGCCTACCGCGAGGGAGCGCCTCCGTCTACCTCCTCTTCCCTCCTCCTCCCGCTGCCGGCATGGAGCCGGGCGGGCCGTGGCGCGATCCGCGCCAGGGGTACATGTACGGGCTCGGATCGCCGATGCAGATGCCGGCGCAGCAGCGCTCCGACCCGGCCGCCGCTGGCGGGGTTCTCAAGCGGAGCCTCGGCGAGCTGGAGAGGTGGCAGCATCAGCGCCAGTTCGCCATGCAGCAGGAGCTCTACATGCGCGCCGTCAGGCAGCGCACGGCCGCCACGTCGCCGGCCGTCTCCCCGCTCACCTCGGCGGACATCGCCGCCGTGCTCGGCGGGGTACCGGCTCAGCCCTTCTTCTCCGGGTCGAGCCTCGGCGGTGGCCTCGCGTCGCCGTCGTCCACGCTGTCGTCCCTCACGACCGCGTCCAGGGCAGCCATGCCGCTGATTCAGCAGCATGTGCAACGGCAGGCGCCGTTTCTGCCGTCCTCGGCGCACGCGCAGGCGCAGGCTCAGGCGCATGCTCTCGCGGTGGCGAGGGTGCCGGCTCCGTCCGCGGCTGGGAGCGAGCTGTCCATCCTGCAGGACCTGGAGAAGCAGCTGCTCGGCGACGACGAGGAGGCTGAGCCGGCGATGAGCGGAACCGGTTCCACGGTGACCAGCTCCGAGTGGGAGGAGACCATCCAGCGGCTCAACTCCATCACGGCCGTGCCGTCTCCTCCACTCTACGCGGAGGCGACTCCGAACAATAAGAACAACTACAGCGCGGCGATGACGGGGTCGCCGTCGAACTCGTCCACTTCCACGGCTTCTTCATCGGCTTCCTGCTCACCGCCAATCTCGGCCACCACGTCGCGTCAATTACTGTCCGAAGCAGCGGCTGCCATAGCCGACGGCAACCTTGAAACGGCGGCCGCTAATCTTGCAACTCTCAAGCGCGCCGCTAACCCGCGCGGTGACGCGGAACAGCGGCTGGTGGCCGTGATGGTGGCCGCCCTGTCTTCGCGCATTGCGCCCACTGCATCGGCATCGTCCCAGCACCTCGCTGACCTCTGCGGCGCCGAGCACCATACCGGGTCCCAGCTCCTCCACGACATCACGCCCTGCTTCCGCCTCGCCCTCGACGCCGCTAACATCGCCATCGTCGAGGCCGTCGCCGGCCACCGCGTCATACATCTGGTGGACTTCGACATCAACGCCCCGCAGCACGCGGCTCTCATCCAGCGCCTCGCCGACCGGCGCGTGCCGGGGACATGCCTCCAGGTGACCGCCGTAACCGATCCCACCTCACCGTTTACGCAGTCCCTGGCAGCGACGCTGCCCGGCGTCGGGGAGCGGCTCAAGAAGCTGGCGGAGCGGGCCGGCATAGAGTACCACTTCAGAATGATCAGCTGCAGAGCGGCAGAGATTGAGGCATCCAAGCTGGGGTGCGAGCCCGGGGAGGCGCTGGCCGTCAACCTGGCCTTCGCGCTCTCGCACGTGCCTGACGAGAGCGTCTCGCCGGCGAACCCCCGCGACGAGCTTCTCCGCCGCGTGCGCGCCCTCGGCCCGCAGGTGGTGACACTCGTGGAGCAGGAGCTGAACTCCAACACCGCCCCGCTGGCCACGCGCTTCTCGGACGCGTACTTGCACTACGGAGCCATTCTCGATGCACTGGACTCGACGGTCAGCCGGGATAGCGCGGATAGGGCGCGGGCAGAGGAGGCGGTGGCAAACATGTCGGCCAACGCGGTTGGCCGGGAGGGCGCCGACCGGCTGGAGCGGTGCGAGGTCTTCGGCAAATGGCGCGCGCGGTTCGGCATGGCCGGGTTCCGGCCGGTGGCGCTGGCCGCGGGCATTGCCGACCAGGTCATGGCGCGCGCCGGCGCTCCCCCGCCAGGCCTCGTCGTGAATCAAGAGAACGGCGTGCTCCGGCTCGGGTGGAAGCAGCGCGTGGTGGCCGT
Organism: Triticum urartu; assembly: GCF_003073215.2. Taxonomy (NCBI): domain Eukaryota; kingdom Viridiplantae; phylum Streptophyta; class Magnoliopsida; order Poales; family Poaceae; genus Triticum; species Triticum urartu. Next base: position 627,439,397 of record NC_053023.1, read on the forward strand.
GGCGTCCGCCTGGCGCTAATCTGGTGAGGTCGCGCCATCATTGCCGGCACCAGACAATTGCTTAATTAATTCGCACCCGTCCTCTATTTTTATCGTTTCTTATTTGTTCGATTGGCAAGGTGTGATGAGCTTGTTCTTCTTGATCTACTAGTAAAGCTTAGCTGTAGCGACTCATAATCCTCGTAGCTAATATATGGAAAGAGTACATTATTACGCTACTGATTGTCGTCGTTGTTTTTGTCACCTGTTGCTTGGCGAAGTTGTAGATAGCATCGGCTGATCCACTCCACCGCGTGATTGTGGCTACATACACTTGTACACAGGTCGTAGTTGTACTGCCCAAGTAGTGGGCGCGAGCGTGCATCCGGGCCTACCGCCTTTCTTGTCGATTAATGTCTGTTTCCTCACGTCGGCTCGTGAGGTTTTCCTTCGTGACGTGGTACTTTCGGGTGTACCCGTCGGTAAAAGTAGTTGGTCATGCTTGTACGTAATACTGGTAGGAGTAGTAAATTTTGGAAGTTTATATGTTACTCCGTACAATAGTAGCGGCTTGTTGTTCGTTGAACATTCATTGCTTTGTTGCCCCTTGCACATCGCACCGAATCACCGGTAATATTACCGATCGCCTTTTTGAGTTGGGAGGGTGGCTGCAAGGGAAGAGATGGTGCACGAAATGACATGCTAATGTGCTGCACTGGCTGGCCTCAAAAGTATACTGCTGCTGCTGCTGCTGGCTGCACTCTCCGATTTGGCTTCGATACACAATTACATATGCTGTCAAGTTGATGTGTCGGGGCTCGGGGTTGCGTTCGTGGAGACGGAAGGGGCCCGGGTCTTTGGTAGTGGAACGAGGCATCGCCTATGCCTGTAGTGCTGTGTGCTTCAAGCTTACGCCCAAAGCAATACGTGGAATACGCCTGCTTGCCTCGGTTGCTTATTCAGGTCACCAATGTCGAACTTGTGGATTATGATTGCCATTTCCTGCGGCGCCCATTACGGATTCGCTGGTGTCAGTTACTTAGCTCCAGGACATTTTTTGGTAGGCGATGTGACTGCTGTTGTTATAGGCTGTATATTGTTCTTCTGTTGCAATATTAGGCAAATTCAATTAATTCCAGTAAATAATTCATGACTAAAACAGAGACTAGCATGCAACGATCTAGTAACAAACAAGATGAACAACAAACCATGCACACCAGCATCACACACGAAACAACAACTATAGAAGGAGACGAACCACACGAAACAACTATAGAAGGAGACGAAACAACAACTATAGAAGGAGACATGAACATATCACGAAGGACGTATTGTTCGTTAGTTGCTGCAGGAGTAACGGTGTTGATGATGATGCTGATGGCGATGAGTAGCACCGCCCGACTTGGATGAAAGACGACCCGTGATGACGAAGTTGAGCAGTCGCGCAGAGCGTTGTCCAAAAACCTAATTCGTCCTCTCAATGCAGGATCACCAGGACGAACGGTTTCGAAGACCTGCTCTCCCGCACGCCGGTGTTCAGGTTAAGAGTATACGGTGGCGACGCAAGTTGCGAGATGAGGCAAAACCCTGGGTCTTTTCGGTGTGTCTTTGGGCGAGGCCGATAAGCCGTATATATAGGACCAGTGGCGGTATCGTGTCACGCGCACGATCTCAAACCGACTTGATTTCGAAGTCAACCTTACCGAAGAAGGAAACAATGAACTTGTCCGTCATGACACCAAAAAATAAAACGACAAAAGGAAACTGTTCCTGCAAGGCAACGGGCCCAATTTTGGTAGACCATCCATGCACATGTCACACGTACGCCCGGCCCCGGCCCGAGCCTGGCCAGGCAGGCGAGGCGACCGAGTGCGTGTGTGGTCTTCTCTTTCCCTCATTCACATCTCACTTAGTGTGGTGTAGAGAGCCCACTATATAAAGAGGTCCAACTCTTTCTCAACTTCCAGGGTGAGACTAAACTTACAACAACCACTTACTATTTCATTAATGGGCCACTATTAGAGATTTCAGAAATTGTCATGGGCCTAGCCCATTTATTTCTAACAACCCCCATCATATCTCAAATACCTATTTAGAGATTTGTCTTTTCTCACTATTTGTTTAATATACTAGTGTTTCAGCAGAAACTGTTAAGTTGAACTTCTGCCTAGAACTTTAAGCTACATCCATCCACAACTTGACAATGGACTACACCTTGAATTGCTAGTTTTGTGTGAACAGGTTTCACTCAAAGTCTTAACCAATATCTGGCTGCTAGTAGGCTACCCCGCGGTTTGGAGCATATACATCGTACTCCATGGTCTCTTCATGAGCTTATTAAAGATCACCCAAGTCTCATAGACTGCGACGTTTACAATCGGAGCTCATATAGGTGCGTTCTTTCAAGACTGCTCTGTAGGACAACGTCTTTCCTAATCATAGCCAATAGAACCACATTAAGGCATGTTGCCAACCTGCCTTACAGCTCTTAGCGTTTTGCATCTTCACCTGGAGACGGTCACTTATTACTCTTCTCAGTTAACCAATAGCTTGTTCTTCCCGTGTCCTAATTCACGGGATCTTCCATCACAAAGGTGGGTTTACTACTATGGTGTAACATCTATGGGTCTCATACCCATCTCCCTCGATGCAATATCTATCACATTTCATGATACTCCCTTTGTAAAGGGATCTGCTAGCTTTTTGTCTGTTTGAATGTGCATAACAGTTATTACTCCAGAGTTTCTCAACTACCTGACTGATTTCAAATGTCTCTTCACGTGTCCTGATGACTTCGCATTATCCTTAGAATTGTTCACTTTAGAAATAACCGTTTGGTTGTCACAATTCAAAAGAATAGCCAGTACAGGTTTTTCAACCATAGGCAAGTCCATCAAGAGCTCACGCAACCATTATGCCTCAAAGTGGATGTGTCTAAAGCAGTAAGTTTTGCTTTCATAGTTGACCTCGTCAATATGACCTGTTTGCAAGACCTCCATGACACTACGCCACCCTGTTGAGTAAATACATACCCACTTGTGGCATAGAGCACATCAACATCGGAGGTCCAGTTTGAATCACTATATCATTCTAGCACAGTAGGATGCCCTGAGTAGTGAATTACATAACTCATATTACCTCTTAGATAGCGCAAGACTCTTTCTAGTGCATGCCAATTATCATCACCTGGGTTGGAGATGAACCTACTCAGTTTGCTCACAGCAAAAGAGATATATGCTCTTGTTGCGCTAGCTAAGTACATGAGTGAGCCGACAATTTGAGAGTGTAACACCCCGGATGTAACTTTCCCAATTTGTACTCCAACTCTTGCCGTTTCCGGCGTTAAGTTATTTTATTTTCTCGGGTTCGGGTTTTTGTCTCCGTGTGTTGTTGTCGCTGTCATGCATCTCATATCATGGCATCATGTGCATTGCATTTGCATACGTGTTCATCTCATGCATTCGAGCATTTTCTCTGTTGTCCGTTTTGCATTCCGGCGCTTCGTTCTCCTCCGGTGGTCATTTCTACCTTTCTTTCGTGTGTGGAGATTAAACATTTCCGGATTGGACCGAGACTTGCCAAGCGGCCTTGGTTTACTACCGGTAGACCGCCTGTCAAGTTTCGTACCATTTGGACTTCGTTTGATACTCCAACGGTTAACCGAGGGACCGAAAAGGCCTCGTGTGTGTTGCAGCCCAACACCCCTCCAATTTGGTCCAAAACCCACCTAAACCTTCTCCATCATCTAGATCGTTCGATCACGATCGCGTGGCCGAAAGCCGCACCTCATTTGGACTCTCCTAGCTCCCTCTATGGCTATAAATAGACCCCCCCAAAATTCGGATCTCCTTCTTCCCCCGAAACCCTAAAATCGCCCCGCCACCGACGGACATGTCCGCCGCCTGATCGGACACGTCCGCCGCCGACCCCTCGCCCAATCGCTGCGCGCCACGTCACCGGGCCGCGCCCCACTTCACCGCGCCGCCGCCGAAGCCCGCGGGGAGCCCTCCCCGGCCCGCGCGCCCGCAGCCGCCAGTGCCGCCCCGCGCCTCCTCGCCCCCGACGCCGGTGCCGGCGCCCGCCGCTCCGCCGCCACCTCGTCAAGTCCGGCCGCCCGCCGCCTTTGCGCCATCGCCGCCCGGCGACGCCGCCGCCATCGCCGGCCACCGCGGTGCTCGCCGCCCCGGCCACCGCCGCCGCCTCCGCCCCTCGTCGCCTCGGTCGTCGGCGCCCGAAGCCCCGGCGTCCTCTCCCTCATCGTCCGGCAAGAACTCCGGCGAGCCCCGGCGTCGAACCTCGGATTTCGTGCCCGATCCAGATCCGGATGAACAGTGAACCCTAGGTTGTTTTTCTTCTAAGTCCCAAAATTTCAGATCCAAGTGCCCATGTTCGTCGTACCGTAACTTTGCATCTGTAGCTCCGATTCATGCATATAGCATATCAAAATGTTCATCTCAGAGAGTACATCATTTCATTCCATTGCATCATTTCCATTTGAGTTCATCTTGATGCCCAAAATACTATTAGAAGAGGGCTACTTGAGATAATTGTCAGATCTGCTACTCCATTTAGGTTTTTGTCATTTTTGCCATGATTATTGTGTGCATGTTATGACCATGAGTTCTACATATGTTTTGTTAAGGGTTTTGTCATCTTCCCAGAGGTGCAACCCATGTATTTTTGTGATGTGTGTGGTGCCTAGTACAAGCTTGCAAAGTGGTGCACTTGGTAATTCTGATTTCAGGGACTTAGCATTTCCACTAAGTCCTTGACCTGTTTATCTCATGATGCCATATGTTCATGCTGTTTCCTAGTGATCCGTGCCTCTTTTGAGGATGATCAGTAAGGATGTTTTGTTAATCTTGTAGTGATCTATCCATCCATGTCTTTGTTTGCAATTATGGAGCACCCTAGCTTGAGTCAATCGAGCTCTACGTTTACTACTTTGTGAACCTGGGCAGATTGCCAACTTGTTTGCAATTTTGCCGATGATGTTGTAGTTGATCCGTGCATGGTATGCTATTATTCTTGCCATGTCTAGCTTGAATTTTGTGTGTTCTTGATAGATATATGCTTATTTTATCATGACTTGCTCCGTATTGAGTGCATCGAGCTCGTAAACATGCCTACTTGATATCTGTTTTCAGCATGCTTCAGTTTTCACTAAGTCTGTGATCTGATTATGTTTTTGCCATGTTCACATGCTTGCAATTGTATTTTCTGATCCCTTTTGGCTCAAGGTCACTAAGGGATTTTTGTTAAGCTCTTTGAGTAGCTCCATGCCATGCTTTACTTGGCCATGTTCAGTTCTTGTAGTATATAGTTTTGTTGCTCCAAAGAGAGCTACTTGATCCGATATTCCAGACAAGTGTTGATTTCACTAAGTCTGAAATCTGTTTACCATATGCATTTTTGCCATGCTTGTTTGAACATGTTAATGGATGAATTGTCCGTAGCTCAGTGCTAGACTTTTGTTAAGCATATTGAATGCATCCCTACCATGTATTTTGTTGTCATGTTTGAGTTCTGTAACATGTTCATTTCGTTGCATTTAGATGGCTACTTGCTGTAAATCGCAGACCGGTGCCATATTTGAATCGCTTGCCATTTCCAAACCGTAACTCTGATTCCGGCGTTCTTTATATCGTTTTCAAGCGGTTTCATCTCATTTTTCCAGTGGCACACTTGGATTTCCAAGTTGGGGCCAGGTTCTTGCATTTCCTGTCATATCTTGCATATGCATCCCGCATCGCATCCGCATAGCATATCATCATTGCATCATATTGTTTGAGATCTTGCACGTGGTTGATTGTGTCCTTGTTGCTTGTTTGTCTTGTTTGGGTAGAGCCAGGAGACGAGTTCGCTAACGAGGAGCCCGTTGAGTTTGCTTTCGAGGATCCAGTCAACTCTGACAACTGTGCAGGCAAGATGATCATACCCTCGAAATCACTACTATCTTTGCTATGCTAGATTGCTCGCTCTTTTGCTATGCCAATGCTACGATGCCTACCACTTGCTTTCAAGCCTCCCAAATTGCCATGTCAAACCTCTAACCCACCATGTCCTAGCAAACTGTTGATTGGCTATGTTACCGCTTTGCTCAGCCCCTCTTATAGCGTTGCTAGTTGCAGGTGAAGATTGGAGGCCGTTCCTTGTTGGAACATTTATTTGCTTGTTGGGATATCATTATATTGCCATGTTATTTTAATGCATCTATATACTTGGTAAAGGGTGAAAGGCTCGGCCTCTTGCCTAGTGTTTTGTTCCACTCTTGTCGCCCTAGTTTCCGTCATATCGGTGTTATGTTCCCGGATTTTGCGTTCCTTACGCGGTTGGGTTATAATGGGAACCCCTTGATAGTTTGCCTTGATTAAAGCTTTTCCAGCAATGCCCAACCTTGGTTTTACCATTTGCCACCTAGCCTCTTTTTCCCTTGGGTTTCCGGAGCCCGAGGGTCATCTTATTTTTAGACCCCCCGGGCCAGTGCTCCTCTGAGTGTTGGTCCACCTGTCAGCTGCCGGTGGCCACCAGGGGCAACTCTGGGCTGGCCTACCCGTACCTAAGACAATCTGAGTGTGCCCTGAGAAAGAGATATGTGCAGCTCCTATCGGGATTTGTCGGCACATTTGGGCGGTGTTGCTGGTCTTGTTTTAACCTGTCGAAGTGTCTTGAAGAACCGAGATACCGAGTCTGATCGGAACGTCTTGGGAGGAGGTCTATTCCTTTGTTGACCGTGAGAGCTTGTCATGGGCTAAGTTGGGACTCCCCTGCAGGGATTTGAACTTTCGAAAGCCGTGCCCGCGGTTATGGGCAGATGGGAATTTGTTAATGTCCGGTTGTAGATAACTTGAACCTTAACTTAATTAAAATGAATCAACTGAGTGTGTTACCGTGATGGCCTCTTCTCGGCGGAGTCCGGGAAGTGGACACGGTGTTGGAGTAATGTATGCGCATGTTGTCCTCTAGTTTCTCGCTCGCGCTTTGCCTCCTCTTCTCGCTCTCTTTTTCGAATAAGTTAGCCACCATATTTGCTAGTCGCTTGCTGCAGCTCCACATATTTTACCTTGCCTTACCTATAAGCTTAAATAGTCTTGATCACGAGGGTGCGAGATTGCTGAGTCCCTGTGGCTCACAGATTACTATTACACTAGATGCAGGGCCTGATGATTCCACTCCAGGTGACGCGTTTGAGCTCAAGTGGGAGTTCGACGAAGACTCTCAATGTTACTATGTTTCCTTTCCTGATGATCAGTAGTGGTGCTCAGTTGGGGGTGATCGGGACCGTGTCGCATGTTGGGTTCTCTTTTATTTTGGCGCCGTAGTCGGGCCATGAGTGTTTGGATGATGTAATGTTATTTATGTACTTGATTGACGTGGCGAGTGTAAGCCAACTATGTTATCTCCCCTTTTATTACATATATATTACATGGGATGTTGTGAAGATTGCCTAACTTGCGACATATGCCTTCAATGCGATTATGCCTCTAAGTCGTGCCTCGACACGTGGGAGATATAGTCGCATCGAGGGTGTTATAGAGAGTGTCTTAATTAATCTGTTGTGCCTTTCTTGTTCTTTTTAAGTGTCACACTGGGATCATAAGGTGCTGGAAAAGGCTTGCTACCCATACAGCCGAAACAAATCAAGACCTTCTCAACATAACGAGATTGTGTTAAAGTAATCCCACTATCATCCTTAATAAGTTTGATGTTTAGAATCACATCGGCTTCTCATGCCATCATAGATCGCATCAATGTTTATACCAAAGATTAGCATGTCATGCACATACAAACATAGTATAACACTATTGTCCCCACCAAGGCGATAGTAAACACACCTATCAGCCTTCTTAATGAAACATCCCGCGGAAGTCAAAGTTCTTTCAAACTTCTCATGCCATTTCTTAGGTGCCTGTTTCAGACCATCCAAAAGATTTTAACAACTTGCACACCTTTCTCTCTTCACCCTTTACCACAAACCCATCACGTTGATCCATATAGGTTTCCAATTCCAACTCTCCATTTAGGAAAGTTGTCTTTACATCCATTTGATGAATGATAAGACCATAGGAGGCAACCAGGGAAAGTAGCACCCCAATGGTGGTCACTCTAGCCATAGGTGAATAGGCATCAAAGTAATCACTGGTGCAGAGACCTGCTATACAAACGGTTTTTAACCCCTTTCCGCGACAGCGCTTGGAACCGTCGCCAAGTGAGTGTGGGTGATAGGGGGTCCTTTCCACACGACCCAGAAACTGACGGGGATAGGTCCTCCTGGCACACAAAATGAGCTCGTGTGTGATCTGGCGAGGCATCGAAACCCAATCATTTCCATTCGTATGTACATCCCACACGGCGAATCCCAGAAAAACATTTCCGTTCGTATGTATATCACACACAATTTTTGGTGTGGAAACGTTTGTGCAAGGTGGCCTAACGCAAACAGTTCTCTGCCGTCAGCCGTGTGTGATTGTTAATTGACCGAACACGCCTACTTTCTAGGAACCGTGTGGGTTGTTTGAGTTCATTGCCCACGGTGATGTCTGAGTAACCATCTGCAATAGAAAACCACAATAAGTATGGTATGATACGTCTCCAACGTATCTACTTTTCCAAACACTTTTGCCCTTGTTTTAGACTCTAACTTGCATGATTTGAATGGAACTAACCCAGACTAACGCTGTTTTCAGCAGAATTACCATGGTGTTATATATGTGCAGGAACAAACATTCTCGGAATGCCCTGAAACTTCACGGAGCAACTTTTCAGAAAATATGAAAAATACCTGCAAAAGATGAAGGCCAGGGGGCCCACCACCTGTCCATGAGGGTGGGGGGCGCGCCCCCTACCTCGTGGTTCCCCTGTTGCCTCTCTGACTCCAACTCCAACTCCATATATTGTGTTTCGGGAAGAAAAAAATCAAGGAGAAGAATTCATCACGTTTTACGATACGGAGCCACCGCCAAGCCCTAAAACCTCTCGGGAGGGCTGATCTGGAGTCCGTTCGGGGCTCCGGAGAGGGGAATCCGTCGCCATCATCATCATCAACCATCCCCCATCACCAATTTCATGATGCTCACCGCCGTGCGTGGGTAATTCCATCGTAGGCTTGCTGGACGATGATGGGTTGGATGAGATCTATCATGTAATCGAGTTAGTTTTGTTAGGGTTTGATCCCTAGTGTCCACTATGTTCTGAGATTGATGTTGCTATGACTTTGCTATGCTTAATGCTTGTCACTAGGGCCTGAGTGCCATGATTTCAGATATGAACCTATTATGTTTTCATCAATATATGAGTGTTCTTGATCCTATCTTGCAAGTCTATAGTCACCTATTATGTGTTATGATCTGTTAACCCCGAAGTGACAATAATCGGGATACTTACCGGTGATGACCGTAGTTTGAGGAGTTCATGTATTCACTATGTGTTAATGCTTTGTTCCGGTTCTCTATTAAAAGGAGGCCTTAATATCCCTTAGTTTCTGTAAGGACCCCGCTGCCACGGGAGGGTAGGACAAAAGATGTCATGCAAGTTCTTTTACATAAGCACGTATGACTATATTCGGAATACATGCCTACATTATATCAATGAACTGGAGTTAGTTGTAACGCCCCGAGACCGTTGCGCCAGGTGTCTTCCAGTTATATGCTGTTGTTTCCTTGTCATTTGTTTGCGTGTCATGCATTCTGAGGGAGTCCTAGATTAGGGGGTGTTTGGATAGCCGTACTATACCTTCAGCCGGACTCCTGGACTATGAAGATACAAGATTGAAGACTCCGTCCCGTGTCTGGAAGGGACTTGCCTTGGCGTGGAAGGCAAGCTTGGCGATACGGATATGAAGATCTCCTACCATCGTAGCCGACTTTGTGTAACCCTAACCCTCTCCGGTGTCTATATAAACCGGAGGGTTTTAGTCCGTAGGACAACATATACATCAACAATAATACCATAGGCTAGCTTCTAGGGTTTAGCCTCCTCGATCTCGTGGTAGATCTACTCTTGTACTACCCATATCATCAATATTAATCAAGCAGGACGTAGGGTTTTACCTCCATTGAGAGGGCCCGAACCTGGGTAAAACTTCGTGTCCCTTGCCTCCTGTTACCATCCAGCCTAGACGCACAGTTCGGGACCCCCGACCCGAGATCCGCCGGTTTTGACATCGACATTGGTGCTTTCATTGAGAGTTCCTCTGTGTCGTCGCCGTCAGGCTCGATGGCTTCTACGATCATCAATAGCGATGCAGTCCAGGGTGAGACCTTCCTCCCCGGACAGATCTTCGTTTTCGGCGGCTTCGCACTGCGGGCCAATTCGCTTGGCCGTCTGGAGCAGATCGAAAGCTACGCCCCCGGCCGTCAGGTCAGGTTTGGAAGTTTAAACTACACGGCTGACATCCGCGGGGACTTGATCTTCGACGGATTCGAGCCATTGCTGAGCGTGCCGCACTGTCATGACGAGCACGATCTAGCTCTGCCATCGAACAGTGCCTTGGAGGCCGCACCCGCATCGGCTCCGACCCTTAATTCGGAGCCAACTGCGCCGATCGAGGATGGGCGGTTGGACACTACCTCAGGGGCTGCGACCCCAATGGCGATTGAGCCAAGCACCAGCCCCGTACTCTGCGAGACTCGTGACTCCAAGGAGCCGGACTCCTCTCCGGACTCCGAACCCTCCGCGCGCCTACCGATCGAATCCGATTGGGCGCCGATCATGGAGTTCACTGCCGCATACATCTTTCAGCACTCGCCTTTCGGCGATATCCTGAAGTCATTGAAGTCTCTTTCTTTATTAGGAGAGCCCTGGCCGGACTACGATCAGCATGGTTGGGGTACGGGCGATGAAGAAATTCAAAGCCCACCCACCACCCACTTTGTAGCCATTGTCGACGACTTAACCGACATGCTCGACTTCGACTCCGAAGACATCGACGGTATGGACGCCGATGAAGGAGATGATGAAGAACCAGCGCCTACTAGGCCCTGGAAAGCCACCTCATCGTATGCCATATACATGGTGGACACCCCAAAAGAGGGAGATGGCGATGGAACAGCGGAGTATGACCCCTCCAAGAAACAGCCTAAGCGCCGACGTCAGCGGCGCCGCTCAAAATCCCGCCAAAACAAACAAGGTGATTCCAGGACGAGAGATAATAATACTCCGGAAAGCG